>NC_044035.1:362410036-362710036 GCF_901765095.1 Microcaecilia unicolor
CCTCTTTAACATCAGCAAAATTCGCCCTTTCCTCTCTTTACACACCACCCGAACTCTCGTCCACGCTCTCATTACCTCTCGCCTTGACTACTGCAACTTACTCCTCACCGCCCTCCCACTTAGCCATCTATCCCCCCTTCAATCTGTTCAGAACTCTGCTGCACGTCTTATATTCCGCCAGAACCGATATACTCATATCACCCCTCTCCTCAGGTCACTTCACTGGCTTCCAATCAGATACCGCATTCAATTCATGCTTCTCCTCCTTACCTACAAATGCATTCAGTCTGCTGCCCCTCACTACCTCTCTACCCTCATCTCCCCTTATGTTCCCGCCCGTAACCTCCGTTCACAGGACAAATCCCTCCTCTCTGTACCCTTCTCCAACACCGCCAACTCCAGGCTCCGCCCATTCTGCCTCGCCTCACCCTATGCTTGGAACAACCTTCCTGAACCCTTACGCCAAGCCCCCTCCCTGCCCATCTTCAAGTCTTTGCTTAAAACCCACCTCTTCAATACTGCATTCGGCACCTAACTCTTACCGTTCAGTAAATCCAGACTGCCCCAATTTGACCGCCCCTATCGGACTGTCCGTTCACTTGTCTCTTAGATTGTAAGCTCCTTGAGCAGGGACCGTCCCTCTATGTTAAATTGTACAGCGCTGCGTAACCCTAGTAGCGCTTTAGAAATGTTAAGTAGTAGTAGTAAATAGAGATAGGAAATCATGGGCTGAAAAGGGCAGATACTGTCTAGTTCAAGTGAGCTTTAAATGATGTGCCGGCCAAGATAGGATTAGGAGGTTTTTGCTTGGGTTTCTCTTACATAGTAACATAGTAAATGATGGCAGATAAAGACTTGAATGGTCCATCCAATCTACCCTACATGATAAACTCATTTTACATGGTACTGTATGTGATACTTTATATGTATACCCAAGTTTGATTTCTTCTTGCCATTGTCAGAGCACAGACCGTAGAAGTCTGCCCAGCACTGTTCCTGTACTAAAAGTTCTGAAGCTGACGTTGAAGACCCTTAAAATTTATGCTCCAACCCATCCAAATCTATTCAGTCACAATCAGGGCGTAGATCGTAAAAGTCTGCCCAGCACCAGTTTTATTCTCCAAATACCGGCATCGCCACCCAATCTCCGCTAAGATTCCATAGATCCATTCCTTCTAAACAGGATTCCTTTGTGTTTATCCCATGCATGTTTGAATTCCATTACCGTTTTCATCTCCACCACCTCCTGCAGGAGGGCATTCCACGTGTCTACTACCCTTTCCGTGAAAAAATACTTCCTGACATTACTCCTGAGTCTGCCCCCCTTCAACTTCAATTCATGTCCTCTAGTTCTACCACCTTCCCGTCTTCGGAAAAGGTTGCTCTTCTTTGGTGCAGGGGAGTGGCAAGGAGAAGATGGAGACCAGAAGTCGTAGGAATGCGGAGGAGTAGGTGGATGGGGCAATTAGCTAGAAGAGGGTATGGCAGAATGATTTTCAGATTTAATGTTTTGATGTATGTTTTGTTGTTTGGTGACTGGCCTATGCCTTTGTGATCTGGGAGCTGACTTGGGAGGGAAAGGAGTCTGGAGCTGGGAGGTCCTAAGCAGGGGTATGTGGATTGATCTGTTCAATGGTTCTCATGACTCACCAGTTGAAGGTAGTGACTTGGAATGTGGAGGGCTGCAATCACCTGATTAAAAGCAGTGAGTATCAGCATACTGGAGAAGAAGATTGATTTTGTATTACTGCAGGAGACCCATCACTTTGCTTTTGAAGCATGAGAGATTGCAGAGAGCTTGAGGGGATAAGATATTTTTCTCTGCCTATACTCCACTGATAAAGAAAAGTTTCATTGGTTGCCTGTTCAATATAGGATATTACTTAATGTTTTTGTTCTTACTTTTAAGACCTTATAATTGGAATTTCACAGTATTTTGCTAGTCTGACTATTCAGTATAATCCTATTCAGCTGTTATGTTCCTTAAATGATCACCAGGTAGTGATCCTGAGCCCTAGATATTAATTTAGTTATTTCATTTATATCCCACATTTTCCCAATCAAATCAGGTTCAATGTGGATAACAAATTTTATACTAGCAATACAAATATAAATCAAAGTATACAATAATATAAGAAAGGTAAGTACATAAGTATTGCCACACTGGGACAGACCAAGAGTCCATCAAGCCCAGCATCCTGTTTCCAACAGTGGCCAATCCAGGTCACAAATACCTGACAAGATCCTGAAAAGATTCAATACATTTTATGCTGCTTATTCCAGAAAAAAGCAGTGGATTTTCCCCAAGTCAATTTAATAATGGTCTATGAACTTTTCCTTTAGGAAGCCGTCCAGATCTTTTTTAAACCCCCTCTAAGCTAACCGCCTTTACCACATTCTCTGTCAACGAATTCCAGAGTTTAATTACACATTGAATGAAGAAATATTTTCTCCAATTCATATTAAATTTACTGCTTTGTAGCTTCATCACATGCCCCCTAGTCCTAGTATTTTTGGAAAGAGTAAACAAACGCTTCACGTCTACCCGTTCCAGTCCACTCATTATTTTATAGACCTCTATCATATCTCCCCTCAGCTGCCTTTTCTCCAAGCTGAAGAGCCCTAGCCGCTTTAGCCTTTCCTCATAGGGAAGTCGTCCCATCCCCTTTATCATTTTCGTTTGCCTTCTCTGCACCTTTTCTAATTCCACTATATCTTTTTTGAGATGCGGTGACCAGAATTGAACACAATATTCGAGGTGCAGTCACACCATGGAGCGATAGAAAGGCATTATAACATCCTCATTTTTATTTTCCATTCCTTTCCTAATAATGTCTAACATTCTGTTTGCTTTCTTAGACGCTGCAGCACACTGAGCAGAGGGTTTCAATGTATCATCAATGACGACACCGAGATCCCTTTCTTGGTCTGTGACTCCTAACCTGGAACCTTGCATGACGTAGCTATAGTTCGGGCTGAGATGCTCGAGGTCCTGGACTACACCTACCTAAAGAGGCAGTGACAACTCCTTTGCATTAGGTACTCAGGGAAGTCCTTGTGTGAAACTGGGCATCCCCTCTGTCTGGCCCCAAGAAGACTGATTCCCAGTATTGGATCCATGGTAAACCTGGGTTGATGAGGTCTCAGTTACTCCATGGTGGTGGACTCCGCCCTCAAAAGAGCCAAAGGTTCTAGGGACTATGCTTCGGCGCCCCCAGGCAGAGAAGCTAGGACATTGGATTCTTTTGGGAGGAAGATGTATCAGGCTGCTATTCTCACTGCTGGTATACAATCATACCAGCTCTTCACGAGCATCCACTTGCGAAACTCAGTTTGATAGCTGTCTAGTTTAGTTGATACCCTCCCTCCGGAACAGGCCGAACCTTTTCGCCAGTTGGTCAGGCAGCAGAAGGCATGTCGTAAATTCCTGGCCAGGGGCGCATACGACCTCCAGGATCTCTGCTCAAATTATAGTGATGCGCAGACTCTCATGACTGCGTGTCTCTGACCTAGACCATTCGGTCCAGCAGAGAAGAGCAGATGTTCCTTGCTGGGGAGATAATCTTTTCAGAGAGAAGGTAGAGGATGTGGTTGACCAGATCAAGAAGCACACGAATGCTATGGCTAGATCAAGAAGCACACGAATGCTATGGCTTCTCTCTCCTGCCGGGCGCCTTCTGCTACCACCTCCTCAGCTGGGAGGTATTTTGGTGGGTTGGGGAGTGCTCCCTATTCCTATTCTAGGCGTAGATACATTCCTGCGTCTTGCCAACCTTCTCAGGCTCACCCCCAGTGCGCTTGTTCTTGTCAACAGCGTGCGCCCAAGGCCCCTACTGCTCCCCAGCAAAAGCAAGGGACAGGCTCCAAGAAAGCATAGCCACAATAAAAGTGTCCATACCGGGCGACTTTGCAGTTTGGGAAGGTTAATGTTTTTTCACCAAAGGTGGCCTCTCAAAACGTCTGACCAGTGGATTCTTCAAATTGTCCGGTTAGGATACACCCTCAATCTGGAATCCAAACCCCCAAATTGTCCACCGAGAGCTCATTTGTACAGCTCTCAGCACAGTCAAGTACTTGCAGAGGAACTCTCCGCCCTTATAAAGACTCATGCGGTCGAACCCGTTCCACCAGGAGGGGAATCTTCTCCTGAAGTGCGAGGATTCTATTCCAGGTAGTTCATTGTGCAGAAGAAAACAGGGGGGGTGCGTCCCATCCTAGTCCTAAGGGCCCTGAACAAATTCATAGTACGAGAAAGTTCAGGATTTCCCTTGGCAACCTTTCTTCCCATGATTCAGGAGAACGATTGGCTATGCTCTCTGGACTTAAAGGACGCTTACACACACATCTCGATACTTCCAACTCATAGGAAGTATCTTCGATTTCGGCTGGGAACGCAGCACTTTCAGTACCGTGTACTGGCTTTTGGCCTAGCGTCAGCTCCCAGGGTATTCACAAAATGCCTAGCAGTAGTTGCAGCATCGCTACGCAGACTGGGAGTGCATGTGTTCCCTTGACGATTGGCTGGTAAAGAGCACCTCAGAGGACAGTTCTCGGGAGTCCATGCGGATGACTATTCAGGTACTGGAACTACTAGGGTTTGTAATAAATTACACCAAGTCCCATCTCACTCCTATTCAAAAGCTGGAGTGTATTGGAGCGCTGTTGGACATGAGAACAGTTTGGGCCTATCTCCCCGAGGCACGGGCAGACAACCTTCTGTCCCTGGTGTCCACGGTTCGGGCGTCTCAGCAAGTCACAGCTCGGCAGATGTTGAGACTCTTGGGGCATATGGCCTCCACAGTTCATGTTACGCCCATGGCACATCTGCATATGAGATCTGCTCAATGGATCCTAGCTTCTCAGTGGTATCAAGCTGCAGGGAATCTAGAAGATGTCATCCAAGTGTCCACAGACTTTCAGAACAGTGGTGGACAAGTCAACCTAATTTGACCATGGGATGACCATTCCAAATTCCTCAGCTGCAGAAAGTGCTGACGATGGATGCATCTCTCCTGGGGTGGGGAGCTCATGTAGATGGGCTTCACACTCAGGGAACCTGGTCCCCCCCAGGAAACTGGTCTTCAGGTCAACCTCCTGGACCTCCGAGCGATCTAGAACACTCTAAAGGCCTTTAGAGATCGACTGTCCAACCAAATTATCTTAATTCAAACAGACAATCAAGTTGCAATGTACTACACCAACAAGCAGGGGGTCATCGGATCTCACACTCTGTGTCAGGAGGCCATCCAGATATGTCTTTGGGTGCACCATCACGACATGTTTCTCCAAGCCATTTATCTGGTAGTTGTAAACAACAGTCTGGCTGACAGGCTGAGCAGGATAATGCAACCTCACAAGTGGTTGCTGAATATGGGTGTAGCCCGCAAGATCTTCCAAGCATGGGGCACCCCCTCGGTGGATCTTTTTGACACTCAAACCAATCACAAGGTCCCTCAGTTCTGTTCCAGGCTTTAGGCCCACGACAGACTAGCATCAGATGTCTTTCCCCTACATTGGGGAACAGGCCTTCTGTATGCGTATCCTCCCATACCTCTAGTGGGAAAGACTTTGCTGAAACTCAAGCAAGACAGCAGGACCATGATCCTGATGGTGCCCTACTGGCTGCATCAGATTTGGTTCCCTCTTCTTCTGGAATTATCCTTTGAAGAACCGTGGAGATTGGAATCACCCAGAACGAGGGGTCACTTATACATCCCAACCTCCAGTCTCTGGCTCTCACAACCTGGATGTTGAGAGGCTAGGATTCGTTTACTTTGGTCTTTCGGAGGGTGTCTCCCAAGTCTTCCTTGCTTGCTTCCTGGAAAAATTCCACTAAGAGGTGTTATTGTTTTAAATGGAGGAGGTTTGCCATCTGGTGTGACAGCAAGGCCGTAGATCCTCTTTCTTGTCCTACACAGACCCTGCTTGAATACCTTCTGCACTTATCAGAATCTGGTCTCAAGACCAACTCCTTAAGGGTTCACCTTAGTGCAGTTAGTGCTTATCACCAACATGTAGAAGGTAAGCCTATCTCTGGACAGCCTTTAGTTGTTCGCTTCATGACTGGTTTGCTGTTGTCAAAGCCTCCAATCAAACCTCCACCAGTGTCATGGGATCTCAACGTCGTTCTCACCCAGCTGATGAAAGCTCCTTTTGAGCCACTGAATTCCTGTCATTTGAAGTATTTGACCTGGAAGGTCGTTTTCTTGGTGGCTGTTACTTCAGCTCGTAGGGTCAGTGAGCTTCAGGCATTAGTAGTGGATGCACCTTATACTAAGTTTGATCACAACAGAGTAGTCCTCCGCACACACCCCAAGTTCCTGCCAAAGGTGGTGTCGGAGTTCTATCTGAACCAGTTGATTGTCTTGCCAGCTTTCTTTCCCTGTCTTCATGCCTACTCTGGCAAAAGCAGCTTGCACACCTTGAACTGCAAGAGAGTATTGTCCTTTTACATGGAGTGGACTAAGCCCTTCAAACAGTTCGCCCGGTTGTTTGTTTCTTTTGATCCCAACTGGAAGGGAGTCTCCATCGGAAAATGCACAATCTGAAATTGGCTAGCAGATTGCATTTCCTTCACTTACGCCCAAGCTGGGTTGCCTCTAGAGGACCATGTCACATCTCATGTAAGAGCCATGGCTGTGTCGCTGGCTCACTTGAAGTCAGCCTCCATTGAAGAGATTTGCAAGGCTGCAACATAGTCATCAGTCCACACATTCACATCACACTTCTGCCTTGAGCAGGATACCCGATGGGACAGTCAGTTTGGGCAGTTGGTGCTGCAGAATCTGTTTGGAGTTTAGAATCCAACTCCACCCCCCCAGACCCATTTTCTTCTGTTCCAGGCTGCACTTTCATGTGGCTTGTATATAGTTTCAGGTTAATCTACGTTATGTCCTTGCCGTTGTGAGGCCCAATTGACCAGTGTTTATTGTTTTGGGTGAGCCTGGATGCTAGGGATACCCCATCTGTGAGAGTAATGCAGCCTGCTTGTCCTCGGAGAAAGCGAAGATACTTACCTGTAGCAGGTATTCTCCGAGGACAGCAGGCTGATTATTCTCAAAAACCTGCCCACCTCCCCTTGGAGTTTTATTTCTTTATGCTTTTGGACTTAACTGAGGAGCGCAGTTGCGCGACAGGTGGGAAGGCATTTTGCGCATGCACGGTGTGGCACTGCATAAGCGCCAGAAGGCTCTAGCAAAACTTTTTCATTTTGCTATGCATTATGCCAATTCCTGGGCCGACACAGATTGTCGACCCATCTGTGAGAATAATCAGCCTGCTGTCCTTGGAGAATACGTGCTACAGGTAAGTATCTTCGCTTTCAATCTGATCCATGCCTCCTTGGCTCCATATTATTTGGTTGTCCTCACTGTTCTTCTGCATTATTTGTTTAGTGGGGAATTTATTCTTCCCCTTTTTTGGTGTTTTGAAGAATGGCCTCCACATTGTCCAAAGGTACAGAAAAGATCTTGGAAAATCACACACTATTTTCAGGAGGGTCTCTCAAGATTCTGATGGCTGGAATTAGGTCAGTAGAGTCCATTGCTTATTCTTGTGTGGAGGATTTGGAAGCTTTGTGCCATGCGAGATGTATCTGAAACCTAAAGCCAGCCTACATTAAGTTTCTGAGTTGAGTGTATCAACCCTTTCTCAAATGTCATTTTTCATAGTTCCAGGACCAGGAAATTATTAAGAGGAACCTCCGAGATGAACTAAACCAGCAGTTTGCACATCAAGAAGAGCTCCACCAACAAGTTCTGAGGTCAAAAGACAAGGAGAAGGTGCTGGAGAGAGAAGTACAAGATCTAAGAGGGACACTCCAAAGCAGCAAGAGACTGGTGAGAGAAAGAAACAACATATCTGGGAAGTTAGTGTACATGATAATGTGTGCACAAGTCAGACTAGACATATCTTAATTTAATGGTTCAAATTCAGTAGAAGTATGTTTTAATTAATTCTAGTAGCTGTGCCTTAAATTTATAGAGGTGTGCTCCTACTAAAGATTCAATGCTTATTTATTTACAGACATTTTCAAGTTGCTAATTTGGGAACAATGGACCTGATATTCAGCCAGCAGTGATCAATGTTTTGCTGCCTGCCATCGACATTAAACCCAGAAATTCAATGCCCAGCCATATCGAGGCACCAGCATTGAATTTCCGGGTTTACAGAGCCGCCTAACCCATAGCCGGTTAATTGTGATATTCAGCACTTAACCATTCTAGGAGGTTTTATGTGGTTAACCTGGCTGGTTAATATCAGCACTTAACCAGCCAAGTGATGATTCCGCCCCTGGAATGCCCCCAAAATAGCCGGTTTTCATTTTGGCACTAACCAGTTATTTTCAGTAGCACTAATCGGTTATGTACCACTGAAAATTAGCAGTTAGTCCCAAACAGGCAATTTCAGCAACCAGGAGCCATTTCTGGATGGTTAAATTGCTTTGAATGTCAACCCAATAATTCTACCTAAAATATGTCAAATACACATAGGGGGCAATTAAGTGCCAGATTTATGCACACTGAGTGCTATTCTGTCGGGTCAGATACACGTGTGGTGCTGAATAAAGTTGTTTTTACAGACCTTGGGCTGAGGTGATTTCTTGGTCCACCCCTACTTCTTGAACCTTTTCTTGGATTACATGTAGGGGTTCTTACCTTTACCTTTGGGTTGTTCTCTGGTCTATTCTATAAACACACTTGTGTAAGTGTTTTTATAGAATATTAGCCTAAGTTGACAGAAATGCCCTTACGTTTAGGAGCACCCACTTACACTATGCCGGTAGCAGGCGAATATGCATGAACCTGAATTTGGCACTTCAGCACTAATAGTACAGTATTCTGTAACTTACGTGCATAAATGTTGGACACATCCATAACTATGTTCCTCCCTCTGTGCACACCTCTTGCATTTATGTGCTAAGTGAGATGTGCGCTGAAGTTAGGGAATACCACTTAAGCCATGCAAGTATTTTATACATTATGGCACACAAAGATTGGCACCAAGTTATAGAACGAGGGAGTTAATGAGTTTTCAAATCTTTCTACTCTTTACCTGTTGGCATCTAATCTATATCTATAGCAAAATTTGGGACCATCAGAAACTTCTTCAAGTGCATTAGTCAGTCACCAAGCACAGTTTCTAATCCCAAAATAGACCTCTGTTTTTTTCAGAATTTGAACTTGTATTTAATTTTTGAAATTGCACATAAAATCCAGGTATTAGACAGTTTATCAGGTCTTAAATTATTTTGCATTAGTTTAAAGTTAATTGTTATAGCCTTAGAGTAATGTGTAGTTGAGAGAGTACATAAAGAAAAGGGATGGTGAATAAGACCGAAAATACTATAATGCCACTGTATCTCGCCATAGTCCGATCGCACCTTGAGTATTGCATTCAGTTCTGGTCGCCATATCTCAAAAAAGATATAGTAGAATTAGAAAAGGTTCAAAGAGTGGCCAAAATAATATGAGGAAAGGCTAAAGATGTTAGGGCTCTTCAGCTTGGAAAAAATATACATGAGGGGAGATATGATTGGGGTCTACAAAATCCTGAGTGGTGTAGAATGAATAGAAGTAAATCAATTTTTTTCTAAAAGTACAAAGACTAGGGGACACTTGAGGAAGTTACATGGAAATACTTTAAAAAGAATAGGAGGAAATATTTTTTCACTAAACGAATAGTTAAGTTCTGGAACTGTTTGCCGGAGGATGTGGTAACAGTGGTTAGCGTATCTGGGGTTTAAAAAGGTTTGGACAAGTTCCTGAAGGAAAGTCTATAGTCTGCTATTGAGACAGACATGGGAAGCAACTGCTTGCCCTGGGATTTGTAGCATGGAATGTTGCCACAATTTGGGTTTCTGCCACTACTTGTGACCTGGCTTGGCCACTGTTGGAAACAGGATACTGGGCTAGATGGACCATTGGTCTGATACATTATGGCCACTCTTATTTTCTTATGAAGGTCCGCCACCTTTGTACCAGGCAGACAAGTAACCAACCTATCCTGAAGTCCACCAGCCACCCAGCTATCTACATGCCTAATGATTGAATCTCTAACTAATATGGCCATCCTAGCCCCTGGAGACACATCCTCGATGTGAGAGGATATTTCATCCCCTGGAGGAGCAGATCCTGGCTACAGGACCACTAGCTGCCTCTCCAAGGTGATGCTTTCCTTTCAGGTGACCTTTCTCCTCCATGGCAGAACTGAGGTTATCAGAGTAGAGGTGGGACTTCTCTACTATGTCACTGTAGGTCTTCTCTATATATCTCTCTGTCTGTCTCAGCTCTTCCAAGTCTGATACTCTAGCCTTCAGGGATCGGACCCGTTCTCTGAGTGCTAGGAGCTCTTTGCATTGAGTACATACATATGACCTCTCACCAACTAGGAGATAATCAAACGCTTTACACTTAATGCAAAAGACTGGATAGCTCCCATCTCACTGTTGTCTGCATCTACATCTTATTGTTGATAATTTCTTAATTGTTACTAATGGATTAAGACTATGTAGACTGAAGTCCCCTGTAATTGTTTGTTATATTCTTGGCTATACTAATATTTAGGGTTTTTTATTATTTGTATTGTTATTTGTAGGTTCCCCTCTGTGGACCTAAGTAGACTATTTCTAAGAGCTAATTACTGGCATATAGAGATGCTCTAATTAACTTTCTAGCCTTCTAATTGATTCAAGGGCCTATAAATCAGAGATCCGGCCAGCGGTGGGTGGGAGGGAATTAAACTCTAAACTGAGGTTTCCTATCAGCTCTCCTCTACACTGATGCTATGGTAAACTGTAGAATAGTCCCTTAACTGCTAGCATATAGAACTATAATAGAGACTTTAAATACTGAACAAACAAAAAATCACTATTCCATAAATTTCCTAAGTTGCTAAATAAGCAGCAGAGTAACTTAAAAATAGAGACCCTGAGATTCCCTATTTAACTCTAAGTCTATTTTGAAGCAAATAACTTACCAGTGAAGTCCTGTCCTATGCTGTGCTGGAAAAACTCTCACAGCACCTCTTCTAGACCTGTGAATCTATGCTCCTGACTTCTGAAAATGTTTTTTAGTTAAAGGAGGCAGAAAGGAAGTTGACAAGCCTTCAGAGTAATGTGATGAAACTGGAAGAGAGATGCCAGAGTTCACAGGAGGAGCTAAGAGAGAACATAGAGCAGCTTCAGCTTGTCAAACACAACCTTCTGATGGCGAACAAGAAGAACCATCAGCATGCCCAGGAGGTAATTGGTACAGCAAGGCCTGCAAGTTTAGCACCAATTCAATGTGTCTCCTGTGGTCATTTGATTGTGTTTGGTTTCTATTGCCCTTGAAGCATATGGTAGTTGCTGCTAGGTCCCAGATCAACCGTTCCTTGATATCACCAACTGAAGCACTTTTAGTACAGCACCCTTGACTTTTTGCCTCCTTGATGCAGTGTTCTTCCATTAATGAATTTACATCCTGACAACTATGTAATTTGAGGTAATGTCAGTATTTTCTGTATCCCCCAGCTACTTTGTGCTGTGTGTTCTCATAATTTTAATGGACTCACCTTATGAAGCTCTGTCAATAGAATTTGCTTCTGTACTGGCCAGTCTTCACCAAGGAAGATGTGGGAGAGATACCGATGCCAGAAATGGTATTCAGTGCTGACAAGTTAGAGAAACTGAAACAAATCTCTGTAAACATGGAAGATGTAATGGAGCAATTTGACCAGATCGTATACATCCCAGAGTACTGATAGAATTGAAAAATTAACTTGTACAGCTATTGTTAGTAATATGTAATTTATTTTTTACATCAAGCATGGTACCGGAAGATTGGAGGGTGGCCAATTTAACGTTGATTTTTAAAAAGGATTCCAGAGGTAATCTGGGAACTTATAGACTGGTGAGCTTAACATCAGTGCCGGGCAAAATGGTAGATACTATTATAAAGAACAAAATTATAGAGCATATACATAAGGATGGATTAATAAGACAAAACCAACATGGATTTAATGAAGGGAAATCTTGCCTCACCAATCTACATTTCTTTGACAAGGTGAACAAACCTGGACTCTTTTGCCGGCTTCCTGCTTTTAATATACCTAAAAAAATTTTTTTACTTACATTCTGGTTTTTCTTTAAGCTTTTGTGAAAAAGCAAATGGGGTGGGGGGTGAGTACCTGCTAGAAATGTAACTCGCTGGCTAAATAGCAGGGAAACTTTGCACTGTCAGCTTGGGAGACAATCATACTACCATCTGTGCAAATGAATGAAAATTGTTACTAGGGAACACCAGCTACAGGTAGCTAATTCCACTTTCTTTTTTTCTGAAGGAAGAGCGTCTTGAGATGTCCCTGGCCAGGTTACGAACAGAACTGGAGACTGCACAGGAAGCTATAAGGCTGAAGAACTGTGAGCTAATATCAGCTGAAGAAGTACTGGAAAAGATGAAAATGAGACAGGCATCCTTGCAAGGAGCTCAGAAGGAACTGACAGAGCAGGTCTCGCGCTCTCTCTGACCTGGAGAGCATGTTATCTAGAGCTGTCCTAGCGTCCCTTGAATCTAAATATGAATGGATATTTTGTTGAGAGGAGGGGTTACAGGACAGGATTTGTATGGCAATGTCGTCCTCTGTCCCTGTGTCAACAGCAGGAGACTGCAGGTTTCCATTAATGAAATGGAATGCAGAGTGACAAATAGTGAGAAGCTTGGAAGCTGCGTTTTGTACATATTTGTATTTCTCCCCTTCTCGTTCTCTCTGCCTTGGAATCTTAGCGCAAGTCTTAAAATCTTACCCTTTCTTTCCCCACTCTTAATGGCAGCTAGATGAAAAGAGCCAGGAGCTTTTGACCGTGCGGAATAAGCTCATGCACAGTCAACAACAGCGATCACAGCTGGAGAAAGAGACAGCAGCATATGAGCGGCAAATTGAACAGATGGGTGAGGAGCTAAAGAAGCTACAGGGGTCCCAGAGGCAGCGTCAGGAGGAGGTGAGCCCCTGGAATCCCCCTCTCCATCACACATATCCTCTCACTCTTCTATTAGATTTTGAGGACCAGATTCACACAAGAGGGTGCAAAAGCCTATGTCTATTTGGAAATTTCCGGCAATCTTGAAAGGGAAAAATTATACATGTGTAAAGCAGCATGGGAATTGTTTGTTTTTTTTGCTAGTTTCTTAAATTTCGGATTTGGAGCAAAGACATCTGAGAAAACTGCCAGTTCCCCTCACAGCTCTGTCCCCCCTCCCCATCCAGGCTATGCTTGTTCTGCAACTGATATCTTAGTGAAGATTTTATAAATGGTACAAACTTTGACTCAGAAAGCCCTCAATACAGCAAAGTGGGAGTGGAAAGAGAGCAGGTTATAGCAATTCCTCTGTAGCAGAGAGGAGTGACTGAATCCAGAGCCGTAGCGAGGGGAGCTGACACCCGGGGTGGGTCGCCGCTGCGCACCCCCATCCGGGTGCAGCACGGCGCACCCTCCTCCCGCTGGAGCGCATACCTGCGGTGAGGGACGGGCGGGAGGGCCGATCCGCCCCAACTGCACGTTGCTGGGGTGTGTCGGCTCCACGCTGATTCACTGCTCTCTCTGTCCCGGAACAGAAAGCAACCTGTTCCGGGGCAGAGAGGGCAGTGCACCAGCGCGGAGCCGACACCCCCCAGCAGTGTGCACCCGGGGCGGACCACCCCCCCTTCCTACGCCACTGACTGAATCCTAACTCTAACTCTGCATGACAGGTAGCTGCACTAGACATCCAGGTGCAGCAGTGGCAAAGGCGGCACTTGGATACTTCAGATCTTCTTCATGACAAGGACAAAGAGCTGACCACACTCCGAGTAGAGCTGGGATCTCAGAAGGAAAAGCTGCATTGTGAAGGGACAGAGGTAATTCATTGTTGTTTGTTTATTGTACAATCTCGCATTCTTGGCAATGCTTGTGTATACACAGTTATATGTGATCCCACATCCTGAAGCTGCACTGTCAAGGAGGGCTTCCAAGTCCACAGTCAGACTGATTCTGCCTTCACCTTGGAGAGTTTGTGGCCCTTTTGCTGCTCCAGTTCTGACCTGACCACAACATTGGCAGGATCTAGCTTAAAACGCCCATCTGTACCTACATGGAGCAGCAATTTCTCACAGCAGGGAGGGACATTCCTACTTACCACATTAAACACTGGTTCCTTGATTCATGCCTGTTCGGATTACTCAACTTCTTCAGCCCTGTCTCCTTCTTGTAGGTGACATCATTGGAAGAGGCTGATGCAACACTTCAAAGGGAGCAGGCCACTCACTAAATGACCACGCCTAAGGGTCATCTGTGGCTCTTAGTATGACATGAGTGTGGATTTTGGAACAATTACAAGATTTCCATTGTGGGGTGACTACCATTAATTTTGTAGATATTGTGGGCAGAATGTCATTAAAGTCAGAAGCTTATTCTATCCCTGTCTTGCAGGGAACTTTAAGGTATCCTAAATATAAATTTAAAATTGTACAGAACAATAGGTGTTGGGTTAAATATGCAAACACTGTGGCAAGAAATATTGATGTAACAGGTGGGAGCATAGAAAGCAGGAACAGCTTTGCTGGAGGATGTAGTAAAGCACTTGGCATAGCTGAGTTTAATAAGTTTTGCACAGAAGTCCATAACCCATTTTTAAAAGAAGCCTGAGGAAGCCACTGCTTATCCCTAGGGTTAAGTAGCATTGAAATCTTGTAAAAGCAGTTCGCTTAGCAGGGTTTTAAAAAGGTTTGGATACTTTCCTAAAAGAAATGTCCATAAGCCTCTTCCAGAGACGTAGGGGTCAGTGGCGTAGCCAGAAGTCAATTTTTGGGTGGGCCAACAGGTTGGATGGGTGGGCACTAGACAGTGGTGTGCTGGTAAATGTTTAACAACAGGCTCTCTCCCCGGTCCACCTCTGCGCCCCCCCCCCCCCCCCCTCCATCCACCTGTGCACCTCCCCTCAAAATTGCAGAGCTGGCTATAGCCGGGGAGAGAGCCTGGGGGGTGGCCCATCCAGGCCCACCCGTGGCTATGCCCCTGGTAGGGGGCAGTAAAAACTAGAGGACATGAATGAAGGTTGCATGGAGGTAGACTTCGGAGTAACGTCAGCAAATACTTTTTCACAGAGAGGGTAGTGGATGCCTAGAATCCCTTCCAGGAGAGGTGGTACAGTCAAAAACGTTGAGCGAATTCAAAAATGTGTGGAATAGACACGGGATGGAAATACAACATGGCTGTTGAAGTGTTATGTTGAACAACAGTAGTAGGAAGTAAGTTCGATGCTAGACAGACTTCTAAGGTCTGTGTCCAGCAAATCCAGCATGGAGAAAGTAAGGCTGATGTCAGACACACCTGTACGGTCTGTGTTCCGCAAATGGCAAAAGACAGGTGAAGCTTCAGCAACTCCAGTGTTGCAGATCACTTTATTGTGCTGTGCAGCTCATGGGGGGAGGGGAAGACATAGTAAGTTGAATACTGTCAGCAGTACTTGTACCCCGCGCTTTCCCGCTCATCGCAGGCTCAATGCGGCTCGCTGCCTATCTGGTCGGCATGGTGGAGAGTTGACAACCAGTGTTTAAGCATGGGTGACTGGGGTCCGCACAAAGTGACGGGCACAGCTGAGGCCACTTTTTTGGGCAAACTGGATGGACTGTGTGGGTCTTTTTCTGCTATCATTTACTGTGTTACTGGGTGTGAGCCATTATTAAAAATGGACGAGAAAATACACTGCTTATATTTCTAGGATAAGCTGCATAAAATCTGTTTTACTGCTTGGGGTCTTGTAATTCTTTATATATTGGTCTAAATGTTGTTCTGTTAAAAAAAAATTGCAACTAATTCAAAATACGGCAGCTAGTGCCTTTAGAGCGTTCCAGATCATTTTTACTTGTCCCATTTTAGCTATATAATTTTTGTTTTTCCTCATTATTGTTTAGGTGTCTTTTTTATAAGTTGCGTAGGACCTACAGTGGGGGAAATAAGTATTTGATCCCTTGCTGATTTTGTAAGTTTGCCCACTGACAAAGACATGAGCAGCCCATAATTGAAGGGTAGGTTATTGGTAACAGTGAGAGATAGCACATCACAAATTAAATCCGGAAAATCACATTGTGGAAAGTATATGAATTTATTTGCATTCTGCAGAGGGAAATAAGTATTTGATCCCCCACCAACCAGTAAGAGATCTGGCCCCTACAGACCAGGTAGATGCTCCAAATCAACTCGTTACCTGCATGACAGACAGCTGTCGGCAATGGTCACCTGTATGAAAGACACCTGTCCACAGACTCAGTGAATCAGTCAGACTCTAACCTCTACAAAATGGCCAAGAGCAAGGAGCTGTCTAAGGATGTCAGGGACAAGATCATACACCTGCAGAAGGCTGGAATGGGCTACAAAACCATCAGTAAGACGCTGGGCGAGAAGGAGACAACTGTTGGTGCCATAGTAAGAAAATGGAAGAAGTACAAAATGACTGTCAATCGACAAAGATCTGGGGCTCCACGCAAAATCTCACCTCGTGGGGTATCCTTGATCATGAGGAAGGTTAGAAATCAGCCTACAACTACAAGGGGGGAACTTGTCAATGATTTCAAGGCAGCTGGGACCACTGTCACCACGAAAACCATTGGTAACACATTACGACATAACGGATTGCAATCCTGCAGTGCCCGCAAGGTCCCCCTGCTCCGGAAGGCACATGTGACGGCCCGTCTGAAGTTTGCCAGTGAACACCTGGATGATGCCGAGAGTGATTGGGAGAAGGTGCTGTGGTCAGATGAGACAAAAATTGAGCTCTTTGGCATGAACTCAACTCGCCGTGTTTGGAGGAAGAGAAATGCTGCCTATGACCCAAAGAACACCGTCCCCACTGTCAAGCATGGAGGTGGAAATGTTATGTTTTGGGGGTGTTTCTCTGCTAAGGGCACAGGACTACTTCACCGCATCAATGGGAGAATGGATGGGGCCATGTACCGTACAATTCTGAGTGACAACCTCCTTCCCTCCGCCAGGGCCTTAAAAATGGGTCGTGGCTGGGTCTTCCAGCAGGACAATGACCCAAAACATACAGCCAAGGCAACAAAGGAGTGGCTCAGGAAGAAGCACATTAGGGTCATGGAGTGGCCTAGCCAGTCACCAGACCTTAATCCCATTGAAAACTTATGGAGGGAGCTGAAGCTGCGAGTTGCCAAGCGACAGCCCAGAACTCTTAATGATTTAGAGATGATCTGCAAAGAGGAGTGGACCAAAATTCCTCCTGACATGTGTGCAAACCTCATCATCAACTACAGAAGACGTCTGACCGCTGTGCTTGCCAACAAGGGTTTTGCCACCAAGTATTAGGTCTCGTTTGCCAGAGGGATTAAATACTTATTTCCCTCTGCAGAATGCAAATAAATTCATATACTTTCCACAATGTGATTTTCCGGATTTAATTTGTGATGTGCTATCTCTCACTGTTACCAATAACCTACCCTTCAATTATGGGCTGCTCATGTCTTTGTCAGTGGGCAAACTTACAAAATCAGCAAGGGATCAAATACTTATTTCCCCCACTGTATATAGGGATTTTGCAACTAATTGTCATGTCCCCTACCTCAACGCAAGCGGCGTCCTCGGGCTGCGCGGGGTCCCGTTGACATGCACACTTGACTGGCACAGCCCTGAGCCATGTGTGTGTAGTCCTTCTCTGGCTGCAGGCTCCTTGATTGCTTTGCTTCCATGCACCTGTTTCTGCTCTCTCTCTCTGCCTGGCTTCCAGGCTCCTTGATTGCTTTGCTTCCACCCACCTGGGTCTGCACTTCCTCTGCCTGACTTCCCTTGCTTCTTTCCTATTGGTCTTCCGGTTCCTCCTTCCCCTGCTCTTGTCCTATGGCTGTGCCCCTTCTCCCTGCTGATGTCAGACGCCAGCACTTTATCAACTGAGCTCTCCCTAGACTCCTTGCTTCGGTTTCTGCTTTGGTAGGTGTTCCTAACTCTGTAGTCTGCTTCTTATCTACTGGTCCCTCGTTGCTGACTTTGCCTGTACCTGGATTACCCTTCTGCCTGCCGCCTGCCTACTGACTTTTGCCTGTACCTGGATTACCCTTCTGCCTGCCGCCTGCCTACTGACTCGCCTGTACCTGGATTACTCTCTTGCCTGCCACCTGCCTACTGACTTGCCTGTACATGGATTACTCTCTTGCCTGCCACCTGCCTACTGACTGCCGCTTGTACCTGGATTACTCTCTTGACCTGCTGCCTGCCTGGCTGATACATTCATCACCCTGCTTCCAGCTCCGTCCCGTAAGTCCTGCAGGCCGCCCGCACCTAGGGGCTCAACCTCTGGGGAACGGCGGTCAACGCAGGTGAAACCCGGGGTTGTCCAGCCGCCAAGCAGAACCTGGTCCGAGTACCGGGCTCAGCAGCGCTCTACTTGGTACAAGAACTCACAAGTCTGACACTATTCAAGTCCTAGATTAGATTAGATACTTGTGTGCTGGATTGGCCACTGCTGGATACAGGATACTGGGCTTGATTGACCTCTTCCCGATACAGTTGGTCTTCCTAGGGGAAGGGGGGTCTGTAATGTCTTATGAATTTTAGGGACAAAAAAAATTACAGGTGTTACTGGACACGATCTATAAAGATATTAATATTCCTTGGGTGATATAACTCCTTGAGTTTGAGCTTCAGTCAAAGTTAAAGTTACTTGTTCTAATTCTGTTAGATCCCATGGTGATCTCTAATAAAATCTTACATCACTTAACTGCCTAAGAGGTTCTCTTTCATATTGTAACCTATCTTGAATTTCTACCCCTCTCCCCTTGTAAGCCTGCATGATAACTATACACTGATCTTGTAACTCTTTCAAAGATACTTTCTGCAGACTGTAAAAAAATTGGAGGAAGACCTTAGGAAACTGGAAGACTGGGCATTCAAAGGGCAGATTAAATTTAATATGGACAAATGCAAAGTGATGCACATTGGGAAGAATAATTCAAATCATAGTTACCTGATGTTAGGGTCCACCTTGGGGGTCAGCATCCAAGAAAAAGATCTAGGTATCATTGTGGACAATATGTTGAAACCTTCTGCTCAGTGTGTGGCGATGGCCAAACAAGCAAACAGGATGCTAGGAATTAGGAAAGGGATGGTAAATAAAACCAAAAATATTATAATACCTCTGTATCACTCCATGGTGCAACCTCACCTTGAGTATTGTGTTCAATTCTGGTCACCACATTTCAAAAAAGATATAGCAGAATTAGAAAAGGTTCAAATAAGAGCAAACTAGGCCCTCCTGTGTCTTCTAGAGGCTGTCTATTAATTTATTTATTTTAGATTTTGCTTACACCTTTTAAGTAGTAGCTCAAGGTGAGTTACATGCAGGTACATTGGGTATTTCCCTGTCCCTGGAGGGCTCATGATCTAAGTTTGTACCTGAGGGTTAAGGGACTTGCCCAAGATCACAAGGAGCAGCCACCTCTGGATGTCAAGAGCTGTGCTCTAACCACTAGGCCACTCCTCCTCTAATGCTGTAGGCTGTGGCGGAAAGTTCAAGTTTAAAACTATGGGGAAAAGGGTTTTATACTATGGAGACTGCCTTTATCAATTAACCTACAATTCATCTTTTTTATTATTATTATTTATTTATTCATTTTGTATTACATTCATGTCCAATACATAAATGAGAGAAAGAGAGAAAAAATGTCCATAGTTATTAAAACAATAAGTAAGGAAAATTATTATATAATTAGTCCACATTAAATGATCCAAGAACAGGTACTTAACTAATTCAAGGCTGAGATGGATTCCCATCTCAACCAACAGATAATTAAACATTAAAAATAATAAGAGAGGGACAAGAACTCAAGATCGAGCAGCCGATTAGCTTCCATCAAGGATAATCAACACATTACTCCTTACTAATAATAAATTCTATAAACTTGCCAGGTTCAAAAAATATATAGTTAGTAGATTCAATGGAAATATGACATTTACATGGAAATTTAAGTATGAAGGTCCCCCCTAATTGTAGGACCGTCGCTTTTAATGCTAGGAACTCTTTCCTTCTTCTCTGGGTCTCGAGAGAGAGATCTGGAAACACCTGAATTTTAGAACCTAGAGATATGACGAAAAAAAAAGCCTGAATATATTGTTTCGGTCCAGTTCCAAAGCAAACGAAACCAACAATGTCGTCCTTTCCGTGATAGTTTCCAAAGAACTTTCCAAAAACTGTGTAAGATTTAAATCAGGATGGGGAGATTGTAAATTACCATGTCCAGCCCCTGAAATGTAAAGAACTCTAGTCAATGGGGGGAAAGCTTCCGGGGGAACATCCAGAATTTCTGTAAAGTATTTTTTCAACATTTCCTTGGCCGGAATCAACGGTGATTTGGGGAAATTTAAAAATCGAAGATTATTTCTCCTCAATTGGCTTTCCATATAGTCAATCCTCTTTTTTTGGATAGTAGTATCTCTAGTAATTGCTAATAGCAAAGCTTTGTTGGAATTTACCTCGGATTCAAGGGAGTCCATCTTGGATGTCTGCTGAGAAACCTTACCAGAAAGTTCAATCTGTTCTTGGGGCAATTTCCCCACTTCTTTTTGAAATGATTCTACCACTTTTAGCAACATGCTGTTCATACCTTGAATCGCCTCCCAAATGGAGTCCATAGTGACAACCGTCGGTCTCAATATCTGCCGAACACAAACGGAGGGCTTGTCCTGGCTTCGCTCGAGATGGAAAACACCAGGCATCAACCCCGCTTGTGATGATGGCTGAAGCGGGGACGAGGTAGCTAACGGGTCTCCACCTCCAACTGCAGGGGCTACACTTCCGGAAGCCCCTGCATGTTGACTCTGCGTAGCCACCAGTTCCCCTCCTGGTCTCGGGAGCGTTTTTATCGGAGGGGCACTCCCTCTATGCTGGGGTCCGAGATCTCCATCGGACCCCTCGAAGCTCCATTCTGAGTCCTCCGTGATAGCAGACCTGATTCCTCCAGCGTCGTCTGACGGGTGGTAAGCGAATTTACCCGACTCGTGGAGCAGGGTACACCGGGTTTTCCCTTTCTCTTCCCCATTGCCAGATGGGGAAGATTTCCACTCGCGACTCTGCGGCAGAAAATCAGGAGCTGCCGTTCAAACATCCCTCTCAGTCGCCATCTTGGATCCCCTTATCCTACAATTCATCTTTTATCCCAATCTTTAAATTACCAAAGCACAGATGTAAAAACAAACTACAGTTACAGCAAAACATTATTATAATATAACACAATGATAAATAAAAAGCTATGTATTAAAAAAAACTTTAAATGTTTCTCCTGTTAAGTAGCCATATCACCAAGACTACAGCTTGCTAGATTACAGGTTGTCCTTCCTACTCTTCCGTGTCTTTGGACAATCCGTTATTTAGAGGTTATAATTGATTCCCAATTATCTTTTTCTGATAGATCTAAGTTGCTGCTAAACAAAGAAACCCATTAACCTGTGAAGTAAATTATTTTGATCTTGCTTTTTTTCATTTGCTAGTGACTAGATTATTGTAATGTTGTTTATACTGCTTCTCAACAGAATTTGAAGAAACTTCAAACATTCAAGAATACAGCCATTTGTTTACTTTGCTGAGACCATAAATATGATCCTGTTGCTCCTTTATTATTTCAGTATCACCGGCTCCCCATCAAATTTAGAATTCAGTTTAAGGTGTTGATACATTTAAGGCAGTTCATCTGGGCATCACTTACTATTCCTTATACACCTACATGGATTTTACATTCATTAAACAAACATCGCTTGGTACTCTCTAAGCCTGCACTGGCAGAATATGAACCTACTCCAGCCACTTCGAACAACCTTCCAATTCTTAATTCTTGCTGAATTATAATTTCTTAAGTTTTAAATCTGTTGTAAGACTTTTCTCTTTCAACCGTGCGCCTCCACCTACCCTCCTCTCTTCCTTCCCGTACACATTAATTGATTTGATTTGCTTACTTTATTTTTTGTCTATTAGACTGTAAGCTCTTTGAGCAGGGACTGTCTTTGTTCTATGTTTGTGCAGCGCTGCGTACGCCTTGTAGCGCTTTAGAAATGCTAAATAGTAGTAGTTCTGTGAAGCAATTATTTATAGCATCTTCAAACTTTACCTCTGTAGCCTGCCTTGACAAAATGTTCACCCAGCTGATATTGGGATAATTGAAATATTCCATGATTGAGTTTCCGTTTATTAGCTACTCTTATGTCATCCAACTTCTCTCCTTCACTCTACTCTCCCTGACACCTCTCACCCTTGCTGGACTCCTCATGTGCAGTCCCCATCAATGCATTCTTTTCTGTGTACACATTATGCCTCTTCTGTTTTTCTCAACAGAAAGATGCCTTACAACATGAACTTGCCGTACTGAAGCAAAGATGCATAGTGCTTAGCCAGGAGGTGAGTGATCCTATGTATATATAAATATGTACACATAGAGATAACTTCTATTGTGCAATGCTGAATTCTGTGTGCTTTGTACGGACAATCACTCTAGTATACTTGAAGTCTGATAAAGCATGAATAACCTCTCCCATACACCGTTTAGACTTCTGCACGTACATAAGTACATAAGTATTGCCATACTGGGAAAGACCAAAGGTCCATCGACCCCAGCATCCTGTTTCCAACAGTGGCCAATCCAGGTCACAACTACCTAGCAAGATCCCAAAAATGTACAAAACATTTTATACTGCTTATCCCAGAAATACTGGATTTTCCCCAAGTTCATTTAGGAAGCCGTCCAAACCTTTTTTAAACTCCGCTAAGCAAACCGCCTTTACCACATTCTCTGGCAACGAATTCCAGAGTTTAATTACACGTTGAGTGAAGAAAACGTTTTTCCGATTCGTTTTAAATTTACTACATTGCAGCTTCATTGCATGCCTCCTAGTCCTAGTATTTTTGGAAAGCGTGAACAGACGCTTTACATCTACCCGTTCAACTCCACTCATTATTTTATAGACCTCTATCATATCTCTCCTCAGCCACCTTTTCTCCAAGCTGAAGAGCCCTAGCCGCTTTAGCCTTTCTTCATACCCGGGGTTGTCCAGCCGCCAAGCAGAACCTGGTCCGAGTACCGGGCTCAGCAGCGCTCTACTTGGTACAAGAACTCACAAGTCTGACACTATTCAAGTCCTAGATTAGATTAGATACTTGTGTGCTGGATTGGCCACTGCTGGATACAGGATACTGGGCTTGATTGACCTCTTCCCGATACAGTTGGTCTTCCTAGGGGAAGGGGGGTCTGTAATGTCTTATGAATTTTAGGGACAAAAAAAATTACAGGTGTTACTGGACACGATCTATAAAGATATTAATATTCCTTGGGTGATATAACTCCTTGAGTTTGAGCTTCAGTCAAAGTTAAAGTTACTTGTTCTAATTCTGTTAGATCCCATGGTGATCTCTAATAAAATCTTACATCACTTAACTGCCTAAGAGGTTCTCTTTCATATTGTAACCTATCTTGAATTTCTACCCCTCTCCCCTTGTAAGCCTGCATGATAACTATACACTGATCTTGTAACTCTTTCAAAGATACTTTCTGCAGACTGTAAAAAAATTGGAGGAAGACCTTAGGAAACTGGAAGACTGGGCATTCAAAGGGCAGATTAAATTTAATATGGACAAATGCAAAGTGATGCATATTGGGAATAATCTGAATCATAGTTACCTGATGCAAGGGTCAACCTTAGGGGTCAGCACCCAAAAAAAAAAAGGTCTAGGTGTCGTCGTAAACAATACACTGAAATCTTCTGCCTAGTATGTGGTGGCGGTGGCCAAAACAGCAAACAGGATGCTAGGAATTATTATGAAAGGAATGGAAAATAAGATGAAGAATATTATAATGACTCTGTATCGCTCCATGGTGTGACCTCTCCTTGAATACTGTGTTCAATTCTGGTCAAGTATCTCAGAACACAAGAGATCTTTCGATTTCAATAGTCCAGAAGAGTTCACCCGATATGGGAACACCACCTGCTGCTTTTATCAACTTAATAATGGTCTATGGACTTTTCCTTTAGGAAGCCATCCAGACCTTTTTTAAACCCCGCTAACCGCCTTTACCACATTCTCTGACAACGAATTCCATGTCTGTTTTATCATTCCCATCTCTCTATATAAAAGGCAAAACCAACGTTCTATGAAGCCTCCAGCCGGAAGTGTGAAGGGGGCGAGATATCCGTTTTCCCTATGAGTGTCTGCCCCGCCCTCTCTGTAACACAGTCAGTGAAGGAAAACAGCAGAGCAGGAAATCAAATCGCTGGCTCTGTAACAGTGAAGGACTCAGAGGGGGGAGGGGAGAGAGGCCAGAGGGCAGGGACACACACACTCCCACATGCACACAGAAGAAAATATTGCTATCCCCCGTTTCATTTGCATCAGAAACGGGGCTTTTTTACTAGTCTTAAATAATTCCCTTATCCCCGTATTTGTCCTGTTTATGTGTCTTGATTAGATAGTAAGCTCTGTCGAGCAAGGACTGTCTCTTACATGTTCAGTGTACAATGCTGCATACCTCTGTGTTTGTTTCTTTATTCAGACTTACTATACTATCTTTTTTTTTTTTTTGTTACATTTGTACCCCGCACTTTCCCACTCATGGCAGGCTCAATGCGGCTTACATGGGGCAACGGAGGGTTAAGTGACTTGCCCAGAGCCTGTGCCTGAAGTGGGAATCGAACTCAGTTTCTCAGTTCCCCAGGACCAAAGTCCACCACCCTAACCACTAGGCCACTCCTCCACTCCTACCAAACTAGCAGATCCAATCGGTTTACAGACTAAAAATAACACCACGTGAAGATAAAAAAAAGGAAAGGCATGACATACATACAAGGCACACACACACACTTCTTATCATTTCTATAGCACTAAAGACTTCTAGATTGTGTTGCATCAAATAATCCTGTAGTTGTCATGTCACAGCTGCCTCTTTAATTTTAGCTAAGACTGGTAGATTGGCAGCTGGCTGATATTACTATAAGTGGCATCCAGTTTTTCCCCTGTTAACATGCCATTTTTAATTTTTTGTATTCCTAAGCTTTTTCACAGGCTACTGTAAAACGGTATCTTAAAACATTGATAAAATCCAAATGAATAGTAACATTGCTCAGAATTGACATACTGTTGTGTGGACATCCTTCTCTCCCCTCCTAGTGTTGTCACATTGCAATGTGTTATCTCTTACAGGTGGAGGCTCTGCAGAATTCCCTGGGGGCTGCAAGATCAGATAGCCGCAGACTTTACCAGGAAAGTGAGCTGGTTGTTTCCAGTGTTAATCAGTGGGTGCAAGAGCAAAAGTGAGTGTCAAAATGTACATAACAGAGTCAGACAGTAGAACTCTTGTGCCCACCACTAGCTCCCATTCATCCAGCTTCTCCTCCCCTAGTCCTCTGCCTGCCTGCATTAGCTCCCTTCCAACTAGCATCCCCTCCCAGATAACCGCCCACCTACATCACCTCCCTTTTAGCCAGCTTCCCTTGCATCCTGCTTGCCTGCCCACCCATATCAGTCCCCTTCTAGCCAGCCAACTCCCCCCCCTCGACTAACTTCTTCTTTTCTACTCTTACCCCCATGATATCCCTCCCAACACACATTCAGACAGGCATATAGCTCCCCTCCAGCATGAACACCCCAGTCCTCAGCTTACTCTCCCTCTTTCCTCTCTCCACTCTTGCACTTTTTTGTAGAAACAGAAGAGGAGGAGTATGGCTTTGACTGTAAAATTTGAACATGGTAGAGCCCCACGGTTCAAATTTTACAGTTAGAGCCAGCACAGCAAAGAAGGAGATTGTGACCCAGCATTCAGACACTTTTCTCCTCATACATTTTTATGAAAAATGCAGGAGAAACAGTGGAGAGAGAGGAAAAAGCAGGTTGAGCAAGGAGATGACACAGGGTGTGTGTACGCTGGGAACACCACAGGGAAGAGAGAGAAGCGATCTGCAGAGGAAGGGGGCTGTTATAATGCTGGAGTGGTCAGCTGGTGAGGCAGGCTCATGATGCCCTTGGGCTTTGGTGCCCTGAGCCAGTGCCTCACTTGGTTCATTCCTTAAGTTGACCCTGGTAGAACTACATGGCAAATTAATAGAACTGTGAGTAAAAGTATTTCCATGTGTATGGATGAAAAAAGGGACAAAAGAACAGTGTGCTGAGGGAGAACAGATAGGAGGTTATCTCCCTCCACCCCCAGAACTGTGTTTTGAGAGGGGAAGAAATAGCATGGTGGGAGTGATGATACCTCCATGAGTTGATGACACTAGAGCTTAGATCTCCAAACATATCTCCTGATAGGAAAAATACGTTTGGCAATGAAATGAATTTGAAGAAAGTGTCAAGTATTATATTCTCTATTAAACTATCCAGGGACTCCTCCTAATCATAAGGAGCATTTGGATATGATAGATCTCACCAGATCAGTCCAGGATGAAGACCCTATCCTGCTAGATGTACTGATGGATTGATCATGAGTATGGAGAATGAGAGTTTGCAGTTTTGAGAACATTCCCCATTGTAGTCATACAGGGAAGAGAGTATAGATCATCCTATGAACTTTGCCTAGAAGTGCCTCACCACAGGAAGCTTTATTCATGAAACTGCTAAAGAATTCAAGGGGGACAAAAGCCTGAAGTGGACATTTATTTGGTCTCTTGGAATATATTGTCGCACCAAAAGATACTGTGGCAGTACTTGGTGACAGGCTAGTCAGTTTAAAACTAAAATGTTGGTAGAATCCGGTGTGTTGCACACTGGTAGCAAAGAAACTGGATCTCAAACAAAGTGCAAGCAAGCCTGAGATTTCATAAGGTACGGTTATCACAGTACTCTGTAGTTGTGGAATCTACCGTGAAAAGAGTGAAATATTCTAACCGTTCTACCAGGGAAAGAATTGAAAACCCTGGATCATATCATTAAAAAAGTATTTCAAAGTGCAAAGCTCAGTTCAAGAATTGCAAACCAGCTTTTTATTATACATTTATTTAGATTTTGCTCAGACCTTTTTCAGTAGTAGCTCAAAGTGAGTTACATTCAGGTACACTGGATATTTCTCTGTCCCAGGAGAGCTCACAATCTAAGTTTGTGCCTGAGGCAATGGAGGGTTAAGTGACTTGCCCAACATCATAAGGAGCAGCAGTGGGATTATCTCTTTGGAAGCAGTGCCAATGCGCCACCCTCCCCAAAGCTGAGTCTCTGCCTCTGATTCAGCTCCTTCATCATCGCAGGCTGTCTCTGTACCAGCACTGGCCCTGCCTTTACCGATGGCTGTTCCTGGTCATGTTACAAGAAGACCTGGAGTGCATCCTGGCTTGCCATGATGTTGAGGCATTGAGTGTGTCAAAGCCAGCCATAGTGCTGCCCCAGCCCATAGTGGAGTCCAACACTCTGACTGGGCATTCATTGACACGTATCCCTACTGGCATCAGATGATCCGGTGATTCTCTCCAGCCTATTGGTGGAGGAAGCAACCCTGAATTTGGGAGGAGCCCATACCTTGGTGCTCTCAACCAGAGTTTGGCTGTGTCTCCAGTGGTCTGAGTCAAGTGCAGTCTCAAATGTCTCATGAAGTGTACTTTATAGAGTCTGATATGGACCATTCCTGGGAGTCTGAGGTGGAATCAGAGGAACTCTCGGAGATCCCTTGGCCTGCCTTCAGACCTCTGTTTGCCCAAGAAAAGGAGAAAATCTTCCCCAGAGGAGCTCTCCTTTGTGTTCTTTCTGAAGGAAATGGCTGAGTCCATCCCATTTAATTTAGGACAAGCCCAGGACATAGATGCTGGATGTCTTTAATAAGACACCCTTCCTAAGGAGGCTGTGACAGTGCCCATGCACAGCATCCTTAAGACAGTGCAGATGAGGAATTGGGAGACATCTCTCCGTGCAGCTTGTGCCAAATAAGGTGGACTCTATGTCCAGAAGTCTCCCAGATTTGAGAAGCAGCAGCTTCCTCACTGTTCCGTGGTGGTTGAATCCACCCTCAAAAGAGCCAAAAGTACAAGTGCTCAATGCTCATCTCCCACATCCAGTCATACCAGCTCTACATGAACATCTACTTGAAGAATTTGAGGACATTCTACCTCCAGAGAAGCTTGCAAGCTAGTAGCTAAGCAGGAGTATCAAACGCACATGGTCCAGGCAACCTATGATGCTTTTGATTTGGCATTCAGACTTTCTGCATTAGGGTATTGGGATACATGGCTTAAGAGTGAGAGAGTTTCCAAGGTCCTGCTGGCTTCCAGAAAGATTCCACTAAGAGGTGTTATACTTGTTAAGTGGAAGATGTTTGCCATCTGGATCCTTTCTCTTGCCCTATACAAAAACTGCTTGAGTACCTTCTTACACCTCTCTGAGCTTAGCTTAAAGACCAACTCTGTAAGGGTTCACCTCAGTGCAATTAGCGCTTACCATCACTTGGTAGAGGATAAGCCCATTTCTGTACAGCCTCTAGTTGATCGCTTTATGCGAGGTTTGCTTTTAACAAAGGCCCCATCAAACCTCCAACTGGGTCATGGGACCTCAACATCATTCTCACTCAGCTGATGAAAGCTCCTTTTGAGCCACCTGACTTGCCATCTGAAGTACCTGTGGCAGTCACTTCAGCTTGCAGGGTCAGTAAGCTTCAGACCCTAGTGGCGGATCCAAGTTATACAAAGTTTCATCATAACAGAGGAGCTGTCCACACATAGCCTAAGTTTTATTTTAAAGATTATTTTGTAAATTAGGTTTATTTGTATTAATCTATGTTTATTGTAAATTGTTTAATTATTTTATGTTTATTGTAAACCGCTTTAAAACGTTTTGTGTTAAACGCTATAGCAAGTAAATAAATCAAATCAAATCCTAAAGTAATGTCAGAGTTTTATCTTACTTAATCAGGTGTGGGATTTAAACAATAAACCTGGTGTTGGATATCATTCAATTCTTAATGTCACCAGAATCATAATCACTAATATTTTTATAAAAAGTTTTATGCTGTGCTTAGTAACACTGTCGTCGTGCCCATTAAACCAAATCAAACTCTAGAAAGGGTACACAGTCACCAAACATCATCGCACATACCCTTCCTTCCTTCCGTTTTAAATTACGAGTTAAATGCACTGGATATTATATAATGTAAAAACTTATAGGAGAATTAAACTTATCTTGATTGGCGATGTGCGCTGACTGTAGCACCTCCAGACACCATAAAACTAGTGCTTTGTGATTAAAATCTCCGACTCCAATGGTTTAATGGACACGACAGTGTTACTAAGCACAGCATAAAAAATTTTATAAAAATATTAGAGTTTTATCTTAATCAATCAACTATCCTTCCAACAGTTCTGAAATCTCATGCCCATCCTGATGAAAGCATGCTGCCCACCTTGGACTGCAAGCGAGCCTTAGCCTTGTATCTGGAGTGGACTAAAGTCAATAGACAGTCCACCCACTATTTTTGTTTCTTTTGACCCAAACTGGTTGGGATCAACCCTCAGTAAATACACTTTATCAAATTGTCTAGCAGACTGTATTTCCTTCACTTATGCCCAGGCTGACTCTCAAGGGTCATGTCATGGTTCATTATGTCAGAGCTCTGGCTGCATCGTTAGCCTACTTGAGATCAACCTCAACTGAGATTTTCAGAGCTGCGACATGGTCTTCAGCCCACATATTCACACCTCACTACTGCCGCCTTGTGCAGAATTCCCAACGTAATGACTGGTTTACTCAGACAATTCTTTACAATTTGTTTGGTGCCTAGAATCCAACTCTGCCCTCCTAGGCCCGTTCATCTCTTTTCCAGGCTGCACCTTCACAACAGGAAATGTTTTTGTTTAGTGTTATTGCTTCTAGTTGGCCTTCCCATTGCAAGCCCCTACTGACTGTTCTTCGTTGTTTTGAGTGAGCCTGGTGCCTAGGGAATCCCATCTATCGTAATCTCATGTCATGCTTGTCCTCAGAGAAAGCAAAATTACTGACTTGCAGCAGGTGCTCTACAATCTAGATGGACTCTCCATAGGTATATCATTATTCTACATCTCCAGGTGATCACACAATTATACTTGGCTGCATTCATATGGTCACAGCCACAAAAAGATTGGAAAGCGCTGTTTTTTAGCCAACTGTGAGTCACCCGTGAGTCGGGCAGGTGGGAAAGCAGACACGCATACATGGCCGGGCCTGCTTAAAGCTTCTGGAAAGAAATTAGACAATGTGTCTGGGCTCTGTTGATGATGTCACCCATCTGTGGTAATCTGTGTCCTCTGTCCTCAGAGAACACCTACTACAGGTGAGTAACTTTGCTGTACAGAGGAGTAAGAAAAAGAAAATAGACCACTATTTAAAGTGTATATCTAGCTCTTCATATCCTTTCGTCCTAGCACATTAATTGCTGCAGTAAGTAGAATGACTTTCTAGTCTGCTTCTACAGAGCTGAAGGATTGCAACTAAGCGATCCAGTGAAGTTACATAAGCAAAAATAGGCAGCTGAAGTTGTCATGGATCTGAGTTGAGCTACAACATGGTTTTTCATTCACATCTTTACATATTATTATCTAGACAATGTCATGAAGGGAGAATGTATTTAGATGAGCAATTCTAAAGGTCTTTTAATTGTCAACGAGCCCCAACAATATGGAGGTCATTTTGGAAGGCTTGTACATCTTTTACACCTATAAATGACCAGTGCGTAGATCTGCAGCACACACAGTTTACAAGGGGATCTGTTGTAGGCATGTTTTGAATATATGTGTTCTTCCAGTTTTGCAATAGCAATGTGTGAATATTGAAGTAGGACATTTGCAATTATACCTGCTGTAAAACAGGCATAAGTGAATGCTAACTGCTCGTGGGAATTTTTGCTCATTTCCTTAATTGGCTGTTCCTAGATATATCTGGTACTTACACATTCAAAATCCCAAGTAATGCTGCTCTTTTTGTGAAAGTGTTTGTTCCTTACATGGCTGTCGCCAGCTATATGTGCTGCAATTAGCATCCTTATATGTATTTTACTAAAGAATCAATCTTCAGCGAGCCTATTGTAAAATACTTTGGAAACTCAGCACATTCTAACCTTGACTTGATGTCCTAATTACTAAGCTAGACACCTTATGGAAAATCAGACTTTGTAACCCTCAGCTATGGGATTCTCCACTTAAGTGAGTGATTCATCCTGCTTTTTGACAGAGAAAGCATTTTGTTTTATTTTGTGTATGTTGGTAGTGAGGGGTGAATCTTGGTTATTGAATATTGTTTGATGGCATCTTCTTGATTTTCTCTACAGACAGGCTAATGAAAAACTTGGGATTAAGATTCGACAGCAAAGTAGGCAGATTGCACAACTTATGGCTGAAAAAGAGTAAGTGTGCTTAGTACTTTATTTTATGATCTGGTTTTCTTGCACAGGAACGTGAATATTGATGGATGGACATATATATACCATTTAAGGTTGAGCAAATTCCTAAAGTCCGGGAGTTCTCTTAGATGTAACACTGAACCACAGGTTGATCGTGTTATCAGCACTGTTTTTCTAAAATTGCATCAACTTCATAGTATCCTCCCTTTGTTTGCTGAGGAGCATTTTCAGTGATTAGTCTAGGCAACTGCCTTATCACATTTAGACCATTTTAACAGCTTGCACTCAAGTATTACAGCTAAACTTCAGACGCAGGACTACTCCTGCTCTAATTCACTTACACTCTAATTCTCTTCCGCTCAATGTGCTGTGGCGGCTAAGAAGGCGAACAGAATGTTGAGTATTATTAGAAAAGGGATGGAAACCAAGCATGAGGATGTTATAATGCCGTTATATCGCTCCATGGTGCGACCACACCTGGAGTATTGTGTTCAGTTCTGGTCACCTCATCTCAAAAAAGATATAAAGGAATTGGAGAAGGTGCAGAGAAGGGCGATGAAAATGATAAAAGGGATGGGACGACTACCTTATGAGGAGAGGTTAAGACGGCTGGGACTCTTTAGCCTGGAGAAAAGGCGGCTGAGGGGTGATATGATAGAGGTCTACAAAATAGTGAGTGGGGTAGAGCGGACAGATGTGAAGCATTTGTTTACGCTTTCTAACAATAATAGAACCAGGGGACACAAGATGAAATTAGAATGTGGTAGGTTTAAAACAAATTGGAGAAAGTTTTTCTTTACTCAGCGTGTGGTTAGACTCTGGAACTCATTGCCGGAGAAGGTAGTGACGGCAGCTGGCCTTGCTGAGTTTAAAGGGGGTCTGGACAGATTCCTGAAGGAAAAGTCCATTGATCGTTATTAAACTTTGGGTTTTTGCCAGGTTCTTGGGGCCTGGATTGGCCGCTGTCAGAGACAGAGTGCTGGGCTTGATGGACCTTTGGTCTTTTCCCAGCGTGGCAGTGCTTATGTACTTATGTACCTTTGCAGGCCCACATTAGCTTTAAGCTAGTATGTATGATCTATACAAGCTTTGAGGGAACCAGTCTGGAATATTTAATTAGTTTTTCATTTCCTGCCAGTGTTAGATCTTCTGGAGCCGGCAACTCTTGTTTAATATATTTTCCTTCAGTATCGGGAGTTTGCTGTAAGAAGGCCCTGGAGAACTCTATTTTACGTGTGGTCCTATTTACTAAAGGAATTAAGAACATTGAATTCATATCTCTCTTTTCATAATGTTTAAGAAATAGTTCATTTAAATTTTTCTTCTTTTTATAGTTCTGTTTTTTCCGCTTTGAACTGTATAGGGATTTGGTGGAATACAAATGTCACAATATATCACATTACATATGCTGACGTTAACAATTACTTTGTACACCAAGGAAGATGTCAGACCTGTGAGTTCTTGTACCAATTAGAGGGCTGCCGAGCCCGGTACTCAGACCAGGTTCTGCTTGGCAGCCGGACAACCCCGGGTTTCACCTTCGCTGACCGCCCTTCCCCAGAGGTTGAGCCCCTAGGTGCAGGCGGCCTGCAGGGCTTATGAGATGGAGCAGGAAGTGGGGTGATGAACGTGACAGGCAGCAGGCAAGAGAGTAATCCAGGTGCGGGCAGAGTCAGTAGGCAGGATCTGAAGAAGCTAGAACAATGGTCTAAGGTCTGGCAATTAAAATTCAATGCCAAGAAATGCAAAGTGATGCACTTAGGGAATAGAAATCCACGGGAGACATATGTGTTAGGTGGCGAGAGTCTGATAGGTACGGACAGGGAGAGGGATCTTGGGGTGATAGTATCTGAGGATTTGAAGGCGACGAAACAGTGTGACAAGGCGGTGGCTGTATCTAGAAGGCTGTTGGGCTGTATAGAGAAAGGTGTGACCAGCAGAAGAAAGGAAGTGTTGATGCCCCTGTATAAGTCGTTGGTGAGGTCCCATCTGGAGTATTGTGTTCAGTTTTGGAGGCCGTATCTTGCTAAGGATGTAAAAAGAATCGAAGCGGTGCAAAGAAAAGCTACGAGAATGGTATGGGATTTGCGTAACAAGACGTATGAGGAGAGACTTGCTGACCTGAACATGTATACCCTGGAGGAAAGGAGAAACAGGGGTGATATGATACAGACATTCAAATATTTGAAAGGTATTAATCCGCAGACGAACCTTTTCCGCAGATACGAAGGCGGTAGAACGAGAGGACATGAAATGAGATTGAAGGGGGGCAGACTCAAGAAAAATGTCAGGAAGTATTTCTTCACGGAGAGAGTGGTGGATGCTTGGAATGCCCTCCCGCGGGAGGTGGTGGAGATGAAAATGGTAACGGAATTCAAACATGCGTGGGATAAACATAAAGGAATCCTGTTCAGAAGGAATAGATCCTCAGGAGCTTAACCGAGATTGGATAGCAGAGCCAGTAGTGGGAGGTGGGGCTGGAGGTTGGGAGGCGGGGATAGTGCGGGGCAGACTTATACGGTCTGTGCCAGAGCCAGTGGTGGGAGGCGGGACTGGAGGTTTGGGAGGCAGGGATAGTGCTGGGCAGACTTATACGGTCTGTGCCCTGAAGAGCATAGGTACAAATCAAAGTAGGGTATACACAAAAAGTAGCACACATGAGTTGTGTTGTTGGGCAGACTGGATGGACCGTGCAGGTCTTTTTCTGCCGTCATTTACTATGTTACTATGTCAGACCAAGGGTATATCTAGCCCAGTATCTGGTTTCACCAGTGATCAGTCCAAGTCATATGGTAAAGTCCCAAAAAGTAGCAAGGTTCCATGCTATGCAAACCCAGGGATAAACAGCTTTCCTTAGCTCTATCTTAATAACATTTTATGGAACTTTTCCTCTAGAAATTTCTCCAAACCTCTTTTAAACCCAGCTACATTAATTAGTACATAAGTACATAAATATTGCCATAATGGGAAAGACCAACGGTTCATCAAGCCCAGCATCCTGTTTCCAACAGTGGCCAATTGCTTTTACCAATTGCTCTAACAATGAGTTTCACAGTTTAACTATGCGTTCAAGTGAAAAAATATTTTCTCCTACTTGTTTTAAATGTGCTATTTTGTCTAGTCTATGTACTTTTTCAAAGAGTAAACAATTGATTCACATTTAGCCATTCTATTCCAATCAGGATTTTATAGTCCTCTATCATATCTTCCGTCTACTGTCTCTTCTTCAAGCTGAAGGGCCCTAACCTCCTTAGCCTTTCTTCATATGAGAGTGATTCCATCCTGTTAAACATTTCAGTCACCCTTCTCTGTACCTTTTCCACCTCCAGATATGCAGTGACCAAATTGCTCAAGATGATATTTAACTACAGAGCAATACAGAGGCATTATGATATTCTGTGGTTTATTCTCTATTCCTTTCCTAATAATTTCTAACATTCTGTTTGTCTTTTTTGGCCGCCACCACACGCTGAACAGAAGATTTCACAATGACACCTAAATCCTTTTCCTCAGTGCTGACTTCTCTATGGACCCTAGCATCGTGCAGCTATAATTTGGGTTATTCTTCCCAATGTGCATCATTTTGCACTTGTCCACATTAAATTTTAGCTGCCATTTGCCATTTTAGCTGCCAATTTCCAGCCTCCCACGGTCCACCTGCAGTTTCTCGCAGTCCTTCTGGAGAAGAAGAGAAAGGACTCTATTCCAGGTACTTTCATGTAACCAAGAAAATGGGAAGATTTCATCCCATCCTAGACCCAAGGGCCCTGAAATAATTCCTGGTCAAAGAAAAATTAAGGATGATTTCCCTGAGCACCTGTCTCCCCATCATTCAGGAAAACGATTGGCTATGCTCTCTGGACTTAAAGGATGCCTATACCCACATTTCAATACTTTGGGAAGTATCTCAGATACCATTACCAGTATCACGTACTGCCATTTGGCCTTGTGTCAGCTCCCAGGGTCTTCAGCACATGTCTAGTGGTAATAGCGGCATATCTACTCAGGCTGGGAGTGTATGTGTTTCCCTATCTGGATGATTGGCTGATCAAGAGCACATCACAGGAGGAGGAATGTCAAAGTCAATGTGCCTAACTATTCAGGTGTTGGAGTTATTAAAGTTCATCATAAACTACTCAAGTCCCACCCTCTCCCAGTACAACGATTCAAATACATAGGAGCCTTAATCAGTCAATCGTTCTACCAACATTTTTCCCAAAATCACATGCCCTGGGATTGGTAGCATGGAATGTTGCTACTACTTGGGGGTCTGCCAGGTATTGTGACCTGGCGTAGCCACTCTTGGAAACAGGGCTAGATGGACCATTGGTCTGACCCAGTATGGCTATTCTTATGTTCTTATCCTGGCGAGAGTGTACTAAATACCTTAGATTGCAAGTGAGCCTTAGATCTCCCAGCTTTTTGTTTCTTTTGACCCAAACAGGATGGGATTAGCCATCAGCAAGTGCACAATTTCCAGTTGACTAGCAGATTGCATCTCCTTTACTTATGCCCAGGCTTGGCTGACTCTAGAGGGACATGTCAAGGCTCATAATGTCAGAGCCATGGCTACAATAGTAGCCCACTTGAGGTCAGTCTTCATAGAGGAGATTACAAATCTGCAACATGGTTATCTGTCCACATATTCACATCTCATTACTGCCTTGAGCAGGGTACCCAGTTCGGGCAAGCAGTCCTGCAGAATTTGTTTGGTGTCTACAATCGAACTCCACTCCCCTAGGCCCAGTTTCTTTCTGTTCCACAACTAGTAAATAAATTGTTTTAGATTGATTGAATAACAGGCCTCAACTTTTCAAGTCCTTATGTCCTAGCGTTGTTGTTAGCCTGGTAGCTAGGAATTTCCAGTTGTGAGAACATGAAGACCTGCTTGTCCTCGGAGAAAGCAAAGTTATTCACCTATAACAGGTGTTCTATGAGGACAGCAGGCCAAGTATTCTCACATACCCTCCCACCTCCCCTTGGAGTTGAATGTTTTAGCTTTTTACAAATGACTGAGGGATGCGCGTTGGGTAGGAAGGCACCAGCGCATGCACTGTGGGACACTGCTAGAAAATTCTTGATCTTGCTAGTCAGCGTCGGCACCAGGCTCTGTCGGATGACATCACTCAGATGTGAGAATACTTGGCCTGCTATCCTTGAAGAACACCTGCTACAGGTGAGTAACTGCTTTCTCCACATGGGTGCCTAAGACATTTTTACAACTTTATACATTTGAGGATAGAGTTCTGGCAATCATGAACTAACCAGTTTTTGGGTATGGTTTGTGATTGAATATTCCTGATTATCTTTTATGAAAATACTCTCTTTGGTGAGCAATGCTTGTCTTTTCCTGTGCTGCAGTACTTACAAGCTGTCTATCTCTCCTTTCAAGTCACACACAAGAAGTAATGGAGAGGCTGCAGCAAGAGAACCGGCGACTCAAGAGTGAGGCAGATAAGCACTGGATTGAGAGTGAACGGTGCAAGGTGAGACGGAGATGACCTTTTCTATTACATTGTTTGTTCTATTGTATTTACCCCTTGCATAATCAACCCTTAAGTGTAACCATAATCTGCTTATAACAAATAAAAAACATTGCCAGCAGTACATTCCATACAATATACTTGATAAAACAATATAAACTAAACATCATATTATCAATGATTAACATGATACCACACAACAGGGTAGTGTTCCCATCCCTCATTAAGGAGCAAGTACAGCAGCATTTGCCAGTATTCTAAAACATACATTTCTGTATTAAAGTAACAAATAAAATGAAACACCCCACAGCATCATAAAAAAATAGCCAACTCCCAATTCTTAAATAGTTTCTAAGGCCCAGAAAAACTAACCTCAATCTCAAAACATATTCAGCCTCATCTTAGACAGGATGTAGAAGTTGGAATTGAGATGTTCAGGACAGGATGTCTCAAGTTTCACTAATATTTTGGAACAGAATCTGCTGATGTAGAGGCTGTTCTAAAACTCAGGTTTATGATGTGGAATAATTTCATACGCATGTATGTGCTGTGCTCAGACAAATGGTGACAGAACCCACGAGGGAAGGAGCAATGCTGGATCTCGTGCTCACAAATGGGGAAAGTGTATCTAATGTTCCCACCTGGACAGAAATGATCATCAAACAGTTTGGTTTGATATAACAGCTAAAGTGAAGAGCAGCCACTCAAAACTCAGTCCTGGATTTCAAACATGCCGACTTTAGTAAAATGGGTGATTACCTGAAGAAAGAGCTGATGGGCTGGGAGGACATACAAGAAGTGGAAATCCACAAAAAATCCACAATTTCGGGAATAACTTGTATAAAATGTTTGTACGTTTGGGTAACTTGCCAGGTGCCCTTGACCTGGATTGACCGCTGTCGGGGACAGGATGCTGGGCTCGATGGACCTTTGGTCTTTTTCCAGTATGGCATTACTTATGTACTTATGGAAGTGTTCCAGGCTGAATGGAACTATAAATATGGCTACTAACCTTTATGTAAGGCAAGAAAAAAAAGAAACTGATATGGTTCTCCAAGTAAGTGGCTAAGAAAATAAAGGCTAAAGAGTTGGTGTTCATGAAATACAGAAAAACTCAAGAAGAGGAATACCGGATGAAACTGAAAAAAGCCAAGAGAGATATACAGCGGGCAAAAGCACAAATGGAAGAACAAATGGCTAGAAGCGTAAGGAGGAGCAAAAATAATTTTTTCAGGTATATTAATGAAAGGAGGAAGACTACAAATGGAATTGTGAGACTGAAAGATGCTGTGAATTGCTATGTGGATAATGATGAGAAAAAAGCAAACATGCTAAACAAATACTTCTGCTCTGTGTTCACGGAAGAAAATCATGGAGAAGGACCACGGTTGACTGGCAAAGGTACTTACGAGAATGAAGCAGATATAGCACTGTTCATGGAAGAAAGTGTTTATGAACAACTTGAAAATTTGAAGGTGGACAAAGCCATGGGACCAGATGGGTTCCATCCCAGGATATTGAGGGAGCTCAGAGAGGTTCTGGCAGGTCCTCTTAAGATTTGTTTAATAAATCCTTAGAGACTGAGTTGGTTCTGTGAGATTGGAGAAGAGCAGATGTGGTTCCTCTTCACAAAAGTGGTGACAGAGAAGAAGGTGGAAACTACAGGCTGGTAAGCCTCACCTCGGTTATTAGAAAAGTAATGGAAGCAATGCTGAAGGAAAGAATAGTGAATTTCCTGGAATCCAATATGTTACAAGATCCGAGAGAACATAGTTTTACCAAAGGTACATCATGCTAAATGAATCTGATTGAATTCTTTGACTAGGTGACATGCTGTAGGCATGGTTCATAGGAGGCTCTTGAACAAACTTGACAGGCTGAAGTTAGGACCCAAAGTAGTGAACTGAATTAAGAACTGGTTGACAGACAGACGCCAGAGGGTGGTGTTTAATGGAATTCACTTTGGAGAAAGGAAAGGTGAGGAGTGGAGTGCCTCAAGTATCAGTGCGGGAGCCAATTCTGTTCAATATATTTGTGGGTGACATTGCCAAAGGGTTAGAAAATAAGGTTTGCCTTTTTGCGGATGATACCAAGATTTGTAAAAGAGTGGACACCCCGGAGGGAGTGGAAAACATGAAAAAGGATCTGTAAAGTTAAAAGAATGGTCTAATGTTTGGCAATTAAAATTCAATGCAAAGACGTGCAAAGTGATGCACTTAGGGAGTAGAAATCCAAGGGAGACATATGCATTAGCTGGTGAGAGGCTGATATGCATAGACAGGGAGGGGGATCATGGGGTGCTAGTATCTGAGGATCTGAAGGCAACAAAATGGTGTGACACGGCGATGGCCATAGTCAGAAGGAAGCTGGGCTGTATAGGGAGAGGTGTAACCAGCAGAAGAAAGGAGGTATTGATGCCCCTATATAAGTAATTGGTGAGGCCCCACCTTGTGTTGTTTTAGAAGCCATATCTTGCTAAAGATGTAAGAAGACTTGAAGCGGTCTAGAGGAAGGTGACAAAAATGATATGGGGCTTGCGCCAAAAGACATATGAGAAGAGACTGGAAGACCTGAATATTTATAGCCTAGATGAGAGGAGGGACAAGGGAGATATGATACTGACGTTTAAATACTTGAAAGGTATTAATATAGATACAAATAAGGAGACATGAATTGAGGTTACAGGGTGGTAGACTTAGGAGTAATGTCAGCAAATTCTTTTTCACGGAGAGGTGGGTGATGCCTGGAATGCCCTCCAGATGGAGGTGGTGGAGAAAAAATAAACTGTGGTAGAATTCAAAAAGGAGTGAAATGAACACAGAGGATTTCTAATTAGAAAATGAATGATATAAAAAACAAAAGTTAAAGGGTTGCAAATGAGCTTGCTTGTGCTTAGATGGCAACTCTGGCTGTATCAACTAAGTCTGAGTTTCGCATATAGCAATCTGGTTGTAGGATGGGCCGGAGAGAGCTCCAACAGAAATTTCAGTAATTTGGAACGTGAGGACAGTGCCGGGCAGACTTTTACAGTCTGTAGCCCACAAATAACAAGACAGATTCGGATAGGCTGGAGTGAGCTTTTCCGAGCGGACTTCTATGGTCTATGTCCCAGAAACATCAAAGAAAGACCATGATCAAGTATATAATATCACTTTATTGTTGATGTAATCTTGAGATGGACAATTCAGGTCTTTTTCTGCTGTCACTATGTTACTATATTTATCTTTCCCATTTTACAGGGATGGTATTTGATATACTGCCTTTCTGTGGTTACAGTCAAAGCGGTTTACTTATTTTGTATTTGGGGCAATGAACAGTTAAGTGACTTGACCAGAGTCACAAGGAGTTGCAGTGGGAATAAAATCTGGTTCCCCTGGTTCTTAGGCCACTTAACTAACCATTAGGCCACTCCTCCACTCAGATTGAAAATAAAATGCTTTTTACATAGTAACATAATATATGATGGCAGATATTGGGCAGACTAGATGGTTTATTGGGGCTTAATATACCGCTGTGATACCCCAGGCGAGGGTTGCGGGGTGGCACTCATTGGCTTTAATTAGAAATTACGCGCACAATTTTCTAGGCGTATTCTATAACACGGTGCACGTAAAGTCTAATGTACTCAGTTGAAAAGGGGGCATGGCCATAGGCGTGGAATGGGCGGGTTGTTGGGCATTTTAAAAAACTATGTGCACTATTATGGAATACACCCAATCCTTGCCTAACTTAGGGCCAGGTATTTAGACCTGGTTTTAGGTGGCCTAAATGAGTGCGTCTAAATTTTAGTTGCAAGAACAGTGTGTGCGCATATTCTATAAACTACGCCTACCTTTTTCGGTACCAGTTATAGAATTTGGACCCAAGTGTCCTGCCAAATTCTGTTCCTTCCTTAACAAGAAATCTATGAAAAGAAGGTAGTGGGATATGGCAGGACTTTAAGCGTTACGCATAGGCTTCGAGGCTCCTCACACTTCACAGTACTGGATTAGTCTCTGAGGTGCTGTGGCCACACCATCACTCATGCCAGCCCATGGGACCAGGAAGTAGCATGGCAGCAGTGCTGTAGATCACCTATAAATCCCTTGAATATCTACCCTACAGTGTTTCTCATTTCCACCTTTTTCTATATTATGAACTGGTGAAGCTTGTAACTCCATCTCTAAATAATTATTTTCAAAATATGATGTGTGATGAGACTTTAGCAGTCTTATCATTTTTAAATCCCATCTTCTCAGCTACAACCCAAAGGCATTTATACTTTTAAATTTCATAAATATATGATTGTATGAGTTCCACATAATAAAATGTTATGGAGATGAATATCTGCTCTGACCATCGTGGTACTCTCCGTGTAGTGCCCAGGTGGTCCGAGGATTGAGTCAGCAGGTATCGGTGGCAGTAATGGTGCCCCAGCTGAATTGCAGCAGTGCTGGGGTAACTCCTGGTGGATTGCCCCCAACTCAGATATTACCCCCTGTGCTCCTATACGAGTGGCTTAGCTTTACATCTGATAAGAAAACTGGCATTTCAGATGTTTAATTTGTCTGATGAGATGTGGATTCCTATTCAGCAGCAGAAAGCCAAACATGTTGTTACTAATTTCTGAGATTTAACGTCCTGTTTTCTCACTACAGACTCTCCACTCCATTGACCAGATAATTCTCACTCCATTGCCAACTGAACTCCAGGATCATAAGTGAGTCCCTCTCCAGCATTTCTTTTCTTGACCTGAACAGCAGTCACTAACCTCCATCTAACCAAAGGCACAACTAATTCTACTTCCCCCCTACAAGCTATCATGGTTTCTTCACATTTTTTGAGTTTGAAGCTGACTCAATATAATTGATATTATCTGAAACACACAACTTTTCTTTCTGCTGCTTACAGCGCACTGTGCTCAGTCGGGAGTGTCAGTAGCCTGAGGAAACACAAGCCACTTGCAGCCAGCTGGAAGACGAATTAGTACTTCAGCCATCAGCTCCACATTATCAAAGCAGAAGATCTTCCTGGGTAGGAAACCTCAAGCTGTCCATGTGCATTCACCCTTCCTTGCCAGAAGGTCCAAGCTCTCTCTCGCATCATGCACAAGGATGGTTACCGAAGGACAAAACTGCAGGAGAGGGAATAGATACTTCCCCCCATGTTTCCCTAGAGAAATGTCTCTCCCATGGATCTGGTGTAGAAAGTTTCAGAAGAATGCAGCAAGATCTTTTTGTACACATGATATTAACCTTCAGATTATACTGCAGAAGAACTAAGAACTACATTCTTCCTATCTGAGAACATAAGAGCTCCTGCCTTCAAGGTGCAGCTATTTTAATTTTTATTGTAAATATTTTTTTATTAGCATTTGAAAGCAATCAAGATGTATTCTTAATTATATACATTTTAACAATGACGGATCAGGTAATATGACAATTAAAGGAGTCATTGAAGCTATACCGGCAGTTACATGATTTGCTGTTTGTATGGTCTGACAGTTTTATGTTGGCAGTTTAAAGATAGTAATTTGAATGAGTAGGTTTTAGTCACATTTATTTATTTGTGGTGTTTATCGTGTGGTCTAAGCGAGTTACAATAAACATGCACAATGTTTAATGTGGGATATATTTGATAAATATAAGCTGTTTGACACCCAGATTCCTTAGCATTAGATTCTTCAACTATTTCTGAAGAAGTTGATTTATAAACAATAAAAAAAATTATATTCCACTACATACCAATACTGGATCCGTAGAGACTAGGCAACCCTAGGAAATAACATCATTCTGACAAATAATCATTACCACTAAAATATCTCAATTCATTAATGTGGGTGTAAGTATCATCCAAACAAATAGGTTATGAAAACAAAGATGATTTCAAGTTAACCTTACTTCTAAAGGCAATGAATTCCAGCATTGTGTTGAAATGTAAGCAAGACCCATAACATGAATGGACTTAAATCTAACTCCTTTAAGTGTAGGAAACTGCAACAGACCTTGGCCTCGTAACCTAACTGATCGATCTGACCTACCAAAATTTAGAATATCTATCAGGTAATCTGGAGCAAGACCACAGAGTACCTCATGTATTAAAGTACATAATTTGAACCGGCAGTGGGTCTCCAGTGGAAGCCAATGAATGCCCGCTCTTGAATTTGTTGAATTTCACCTGAAATCAGTAAAAACAACCCAAACCCAAATTTGCCATATTCACAATTTCTCAGGTTACGTAGGTTATGTACGGATTTTGATGATTTTCAAGAGAAATCTAAAGGCATGTCTAACAGGTTAGTAATATAGGTTATCCTCATAAATGAATTAATAAGAGTCTGATGAGAGCCATTGACAAAGATAGACAAGACCTTTTAAACGGAAAGTTAGATAAACAAAGTCCAGACCTAGTTTGCACACTAATATTCTCACAGTTTTCTGGTGGCATTAAGAATATTATTTTAAAAACATTGGCACGTTTTACATCAGATAAATGTTTCACAAATCTTGCTCCAGTAATAGCATATTCAAGGAATCGTAACATAAAGGAATTTTTGGTGCCATCTACTCTTCCAGAACCCAGAGTTACAAGTGATGAAGGTTTAGGCCACATACCATGTGGCAGATGTTCTGTCTGTAAACATTCATTGACTGTGACATCATTTTACAGTCAAGAGTAATCACAAAAATTATATTCTCAAACATTTTTCAGATTGTAACACTGTGGGCGTGATTTACATCATAGTATGTCCCTGCAATTTATTGAATGTAGGTAAAACCAAGAGGGCTATCAAAACAAGAATAATAGAACACAGGAGTTGTTTAAGCGCCCCGTTGGTTTTGCACTGGACCGAAAAAAATCATACTATAGAAGACCTTAAGTTTTTTGTATTTAAGAGAATACATATGTCATGGCGTGGTGGCAACATAGATGTTAAATTGTTGAGAGAGGAACAGAGGACAATATATATCCTCGGTACAGTCACACCACATGGATTTAATACAGATACATAGTAACATACTAGATGACGGCAGAAAAAGACCTGCACGGTCCATCCAGTCTGGCCAACAAGATAACTCATATTTGCTGCTTTTTGTGTATACCCTACTTTGATTTGTACCTGTGCTCTTCAGGGCACAGACCGTATAAGTCTGCCCAGCACTATCCCCGCCTCCCAACCACCAGCCCCGCCTCCCAACCACCGGCTCTGGCACAGACCGTATAAGTCTGCCCAGCACTATCCCCGCCTCCCAACCACCAGTCCCACTTCCCACCACCGGCTCTGGCACAGACCGTATAAGTCTGCCCAGCACTATCCCCGCCTCCCAACCACCAGCCCCGCCTCCCGATCTTGACTAAGCTCCTGAGGATACATTCCTTCGGCACAGGATTCCTTTATGCTTATCCCACGCATGTTTGAATTCCGTTACCGTTTTCATTTCCACCACCTCCCGCGGGAGGGCATTCCAAGCATCCACTACTCTCTCCGTGAAAAAATACTTCCTGACATTTTTCTTGAGTCTGCCCCCCTTCAATCTCATTTCATGTCCTCTCGTTCTACCATCTTCCCATCTCCGGAAAAGGTTTGTTTGCGGATTAATACCTTTCAAATATTTGAACGTCTGTATCATATCACTCCTGTTTCTCCTTTCCTCCAGAGATACAGATTTCAGCTCATTCTTGTAAGTATCCTTTTTTGTTTTTATATATATACTAGCTGTTAAGCCCGTTAAAACGGGTGAGATTTTTGTTTTTAACAATGTAGTGGAACAGCCAAAGAAAAATGAGAGTTGGATGTCCAGCATTTCTTCTCTCTCCCTTCCCATCCATCCATGTGCATCTCATTCCTCTGTGTTCCCTTCCCTTCATGTCCAGAATTTCTTCTGTCTCCCCTCCATCCATGTGCATCTCCTTCCTGTCTTCCCTTCCCTCCCCTCCATCCATATTCAACAATTCTCCTCTCTCCCTGCCCTCCCCTCCATTCATCCATGTGCAGCAACCCTCTTCTCTCCCCTGACCTCCCCTCCCCTCCATCCATCCATGTCCAGCAACCCTCTTCTCTCCCCTGACCTCCCCTCCATCCATCCATATCCAGCAACCCTGTTCTCTCCCCTGGCCTCCCCTCCCCTCCATCCACCCATGTCCACCAACCCTCCTCTCTCCCCTGCCCTGTAAGAGAGAGGTTTGTGCTTCAAATTCGCAGCGCCCTCCCCGCTGCTCTCCCTGCATCTCCACGCTCAACTCCGCGTACATCATGCTAACGGGAGCCCACGCTCTTTCCCTATTCACCAATACGATGTACGCAAGCTCTGCCTGCCAGCCAGCTCATGCGCTCCCCAGCACCGTCGACCCCACGTGTTGGTGGGTGGCTGGTGCTGCTCAGGACTGACTGACGAATCATCTTTGTTTTCTCTGCTCTGTATGTGGAGCGCCTGCGACCGAGAGGAGGGGTTTGCGGGGGCGCGACCTCAGGGGAAGGTGGTTTCGTTTGGCTTAGAGAGAGAGAGATGGTTCGTTACAGGCCCCGCCCTCTGACATCATGACGTTTTGACACGAGGGCGGGGCCTGTTACGAACCCAGGCAGCCACAGAACCTTGGAGGAGCAAATCAACATAATGAGAAGTGACCGCTGTTCTGTGACTGCAACGCATGCGCGGAACGTTCATGACAGCTGCTCTCTACTGCGTATTTGCGGGTGAGTCGGTCACTTGTCATTTATATAGATTGATATGGATATTATTCTATCTTTTTAATAATTTTTAATATTTTCTGTTCATGTTCATATTTTCTGTTTATGTTTATTTTGAACTCCTTTTTATATTTTTTGGACATTTGTTTATTTTATGTTTTACCTAACACTATTCATCATGGACTATTATTGTTTTAATGTATGTATAATTTTATGGCACAGACAGGTATAAAAGGTCCTTTTGACACAGTTTTTATTAATTCAATATTGATCATAATACTTTTTGTTTTTTATATGTTTGATTTTTGATTTAATTTTTTTATTATTTATTTTGTTGCATTTAACCTATTATTAAATACACTTTGTTATTTCATTTTACATGTCCATTGAGGCAATACATGTTGGATTTCTTCCTAAGACTAGATAAACCAATCTTTTTATATTTTTTTTATATATTTTCTTGTATATTATTTTCAATATTATATTATCTAGTCATCGCAAAATTTTATCCATTTCTTTCATACTTATTAATCATTTATGATCTTTATGCTTTTTTAGGTAATAAATCTTCCTCTTTCTTGGTTTGGGTTGTTTTTATTGATTTGAATAAAAGACCTTGTTTAGGAAACACCATTTGTGAAAGGACTGTTTTGGATCCACTGTTCATTTATTTGGCTTTCGGTTCTCCTGTGGAGAGATCACCTTCTGTAGGTGTTGAATTTCACCTGAAGACGTCATATAGCCTTGTGGTTTAATGATGAATTGACAGATTTAAAAAGAAAGCAAAGTGAAAAAGAATGGCAGAAATATCCATCAAGGGTTACTCTTGAGATATATAATTTGAGCACTGTTCCCCCTTAGCTGAACGGGAGTGCTCCACCTAATGTCCTGCCAGTGGGGGGTGCTGTTGCATTATCACATTTTCAATAGTGAGGGACAGGCAAGCTCTGCAAGACTTCAGGAAACCTGTTTGTCCCTAGCAATTGAAAACACACTATTAAAGCACTGCCCCCTACTGGCAGCAATGCAGTTGGAGGATTCCTGCTCGGCTTAGAGGGAACAGTGAATTTGAGAGCTCAAAACATATCAAGCTTCTATACAATTAGATGAAAGACAATGTTTTAATAATGTCATTGAATCATCTTCCACTAGACATCAGGAGTTATTTGTGGTACTTAATAAATTATTGACTGACACAGAATTCTGTTACTCTAAATCTGGAACAATTTCCTGTGATAACTTTGCTATTGTATTTCATGATTTGTAAGACAGTTGAGTCGTTTCTCTCAGTGGTTTTCCTATTGAAGTTAGACTGTTTGACAAGGAGAGTCAGTTGAAGGAATTTGCTCCTGTGTCCCCTCAATAAATAAAAAGATTTTCCTAGAGTGCGAAATTCTGTTCATTCTCCAGACCCTTGTCATCCTTCAGCCTTATACTCTCACCCTTATATGCAATGATTTTGTTTTCTGATGCTTTGAAAAATGCAATAGTAAAACCTTTATGTAAAGGCCATTCATTAGATGTAGCTTTACACAAACTGGTCAAGAAGATATTGGCCTACAATTCTCTGGTAAAGACTTTTGAGAAATTAATCTGTGATTACAGGATTTTGTTGATAAGAATGAATTCTCCAAGGACAAGCAGGCCTTACTATTCTCATATGTGGGTGAAGTCATCCTGACGGAGCCCGGTGTGGATGCTGACTAGCTTACAGTGTAGAATTTTCTAGCAGCATCCCACCTTGCATGTGCTGGTGGTTTCCCGCCCGTCATGGGAGCACAGTTCCTCCAGTCTTCATTTTTCCACTTTGCTGAGAGGACGCGCTTTGTGTTCTCTTCCTTACTCTGTGCTGTTGATTTAGTGAGTGCCTTCCCATGCGGGTCTTTTTATTGTATTTTCTCTCATATTTTATTTTAGTTTCAAGTTCTCCCTTCCTGTTACTTATTTTAGTTCGTTTTCGGCATTATTAGTTTTCCTTTATTTTTCATCAGTGGCTGCGTGTTTAGGCCACAGCCTCGACCCTTTTTCGCAGTTCAAGATTGAAGAATGTAATTTAGCCAAGGTCTTTATTCAATGCTCTGAACTGCAGTCAACGACCTCCAAATTGTCCACCGAGAGCATCTTACATCAGCTCTCAACACAAGCAGGTACTTGTAGAGGAAATCTCTGCCCTTCTGCAGGCCTGAGCAGTCAAACCCGTACCACCAGGGGGAAGAAGGAAAGGGATTCTAGTCCAGGTATGTTCTTGTCATCAAGAAAATGGGGAAATTCTGGCCCATCTTAGACCTAAGGGCCCTGAACACATTTTTGGTAAAGGATGATTTCCCTACTCCCTCTAATTCAGGAAAATGATTGGCTATGCTCCCTGAACTTGAAGGATGCCTGTACCCATATTTTGATACTTCCAAGTCACAGGAGGTATCTCAGATTTCGAGTGGGGAAATGCCAGTACCAGAATCACATTCTGCGGTTTGGCCTGGCATCTGCCCCCAGAGTTTTCACCAACTGTGTGGTGGTAGTCGCAGCGTATCTGTGCAGACTGGGGGTATATATGTTTCCCTACCTGGATGATTGGCTGGTCAAGAGCACATCTCAGGAGGGAGCCATGGAGTCAATGCAAACAACTATTCAGGTGCTAGAGCTGTTGGAGTTTGTCATAAATTATCCCAAGTCCCATCTTCAACCAGTTCACCAATTGGAGTACTTAAGAACCCTGCTAGATATGATACAGACTCGGGCCTTCCTTCCTCAAGTGAGTGCTTGCCTTGCAGGTCTACAGCAGCCAACTTTCAGCTCGGCAGATGTTGATATTGATGGGCCACATAGTCTCCATGTCACGCGCATGGCCTGGCTCCATTTGAGAGCAGCCCAATGGACCTTAGCTTTCTAGTTGTCTCAGGCAACAGGGAACCTAACGGATGTCATTCACATTCCACTGTACCAGGCTCACGCCCTTCTCTGGTGGACAATCCAGTCCAATTTCACTCTGGAACTTCCATTCCAATTTCCACCATCTCAGAAGGGGTTGACAATAGATGCATCTAACCCAGGTTGGGGAGCTCATGTGGATGAGCTTCACACTCAAGGTCAATGGTCTGCTCAGGAGGTTCAGTTTCATATCAATCCCCTCAAGCTTCGGGCCATTTGGAATGCTCTTCTTTCAGAGATCGATTCCAGAACTAAATTGTACAAATTCAGATAGACAACCAGGCTGATCAGAAACAGAAGGAAGCCTTTTGCGAGAAGATGAGGACCTCGGCTGGTGGGAGTTGGGGTCCCCCGCCAGCAAAGGCAGGCGACGGGGTTGGGCGGGTAGTCGGCAGGGGGGTCCACGACCAAATCTACGGGGGCCCAGACCCCCCCAGGCCCCACGTAGCTATGCCACTGCCCCCTATATTGTACCATTCCCTCACATTCTTGTGACCCAAGTGCATGACCCTGCATTTTTTTAGCTAGGTCCTTCCTCATGTCATTCACACCCTCTGGGGTGTCCACCCTGTTGCAGAGTTTGGTATCATCCAGAAAGAGACAAACCCTACCAGACAGCCCTTCCGCAGTATCACTCACAAAGATGTTTAAAAAAAGAGAGGGACTTGGGAGTGATTGTGTTTGATGACCTTAAAGCTTCCAAACAGGTAGAAAAAGCTTTAAGGCATCAACCACCCTTTCAGTGAAAAAGAATTTTCTAACATTAAGTACATAAGTATTGCCATACTGGGAAAGACCAAAGGTCCATCAAGCCCAGCATCCTGTTTCCAAAGAGTGGCCAATCCAGGTCACAAATACCCGGCAAGATCCCAAAAATGTACAAAACATTTTATACTGCTTATCCCAGAAATAGTGGATTTTCCCCAAGTCCATTTAATAACGGTCTATGGACTTCTCCTTTAGGAAGCCAGCCAAACCTTTTTAAAACTCCGCTAAGCTAACCGCCTTTACCACATTCTCTGGCAAGGAATTCCAGAGTTTAAATACACGTTGAGTGAAGAAAAAGTTTCTCCGATTCGTTTTAAATTTACTACATTGTAGCTTCATCGCATGCCTCCTAGTCCTAGTATCTTTGGAAAGCGTGAACAGACGCTTCACATCTACCCGTTCAACTCCACTCATTATTTTATAGACCTCTATCATATCTCCCCTCATATCTCCTAAGTCTACCACCCCACAACCTCAATTCATATCCTCTAGTTTGACCATTTCCCCTTCTCTGGAAAAGATTTGTTTCTATATTAATACCTTTCACGTATTTAAACGTCTGTATCATATTTCCGTTGTCCTTTCTTTCTTTTCATGTCTTTGGTGCAAGCCCCATATTATTTTTGTTGCCTTCCTCTGTACCGTATCTAGTTTTTCACATCCTTAGCAAGATATGGCTTCCAAAACTGAACACAATACTCCAGATGGGACTCACCAGCGACTTATACAGGGGCATCAACACCTCCTTTCTTTATGCCCTCTTGATGGAGTGGAGGAGTGGCCTAGTGGTTAGGGTGGTGGACTTTGGTCCTGGGGAACTGAGGAACTGAGTTCGATTCCCGGCACAGGCAGCTCCTTGTGACTCTGGGCAAGTCACTTAACCCTCCATTGCCCGCTGCACAGAGCCTGCCATGAGTGGGGAAAGTGTGGGGTACAAATGTAATAAAAATAAAAAAAAAATGCAACCTAGCATCCTTCTGGCTATGGCCACTGCCTTGTCACACTGTGTTGCCATTTTAAGATCCTCAGAAACCATTACCCCAAAGTCCCTCTCCCAGTTTGTGCATAACAGCCTCTCACCTCCTAGGACATACGGCTCCCTTGCATTTCTACTCCCCACTTCTTTGCATTAAATTTGAACTGCCAAATATTAGACCATTCTTCTAACTTTTGCAGATCATTTTTTCATGTTTTCCACTCCCTCCGGGGTGTCCACTCAATTACAAACATTTTAACCCTTATTGAAGAGCATCGGCCTGAGCACTGATCCTTGAGGCACTCCACTACTAACTTTTCCTTCGTCCAAGTGAATTCCATTAACCATTACCCTCTTGTAGGTTTATCAGCCCTCTAGGTCCTTGAGACCTGATCCTAAAACTCTTTTGGAAGAATGCTGGGCAAATATTTGTAACACTGCAGAACCAAAGCTTTGGAATGCTTTACTCCTTCAGTTTCGATCGTTAAAATGTTATGATCCATTCAAAAACTATCTTTGAAAACCCATTTAGTTAGAGAAGCTTATGGGGAATAAATAACATAGCATTTTTGCTTATGGTAATGCATTGATCAGGCATGGTATAAATGTTTTTATGTTTTTGGTGTATGATAGTATTTTATTGTGTATGTAATTTTGTATGCTGCCAAGAATGTTAGATTGAGTGGCCTATCAATTTATAAATAAATATATTTCTCAATTGATTAGAAAATGCTCTGCTTCAAGAATTTGCTCATAGTAAAGCTTAATTTTTTATTCAGGATATGGAGAAGGTAGAATGCTTGATGAAAGCTGTTAGCCTAAGCAGCAACACGACCATCAAGACAGGGTAGGGAGAGGCTTTTTCTATTCACGCTCATCTTCCTCATGTATGCATCTTTGAAACTGGAAGAAACAGATAATGAAACTCAGTTTCAAATTAGGAGACAAATCATTAAAGCTTGGCTTGAAAGCTCCAATACTCCTATTTTAACCCTCTCTGTCAGAGTGGCAGTTCTCTACTTAAAAAGGCATTCAGCCAGAAAATTGTGATGATAAGAGGCTTCTCCTTGGCATGCACTGAGGATATAATCTACTGTCATATGGCCCCAGTCATACAGCCAAGGACACAAGTAGCTTCTCACTGGAATATTTCTTAATGTAGTGAAATGATAGTTGTTAAGGAGTTTGACATATCACCCCCTAATGTTTTATTATGTGGAGCACACAATCATATATTTACGAAATGTAAAAATTATAAATACCTTAGGGGATTTAAAAATAATAATAGACTGCTTTAAGTACATATAAGCAAACTGCTTTTACTACATTCTCTGGCAACAAATTCCAGAGTTTACACATTGAGTGAAGAAATATTTTCTCCAATTCTTACTACTTTCTAGCTTAATTGTGTGCCCTCTAGTATTTTTGGAAAAAGTAAACAATCGATTCACATCTACCCGTTCCATTCCACTCACTATAGATCTCTATCATAACTCCCCTCAGCTGTCTCTTCTCCAAGCTAAAGAGCCCTAGCTGCTTTAGCCTTTCCTCACAGGGAAGTCATCACATCATCTCTATCATTTTCATCGCACTTCTCTGTACATTTTCTAATTCCACCATATCTTTTTTGAAATGCACACAATATTCGAGGTGCGGTCGCACCATGGAGCGATACAAAGGCATTATAATGTCCTCATTTTTGTTTTCCATTCCTTTCCTAATAATACCTAACATCCTATTTGCTTTCTTAGCTGCCACCGCACACTGAGCAGAGGGTTTCAACGTATCATCAACAATCAATCCTAGATTCCTTTCCTGGTCGGTGACTATTAATGTGGAACCTTGCATTATGTAGCTGTAGTTTGGGTCCCAAAAAACAACAAGGCAAAATTCATTGCTTTTTTTTTTTGTTACATTTGTACCCTGCGCTTTCCCACTCATAGCAGGTTCAATGCGGCTTACATATTATATACAGGTACTTATTTGTACCTGGGGCAATGGAGGGTTAAGTGACTTGCCCACAGTCACAAGGAGCTGCAGTTTGGGTTCCTCTTTCCCACGTGCATCACTTTGCCCTTGCTCATATTAAACGTCATCTGCCATTTAGATGCCCAGTCTCATAAGGTCCTCTTGTAATTTTTCACAATCCTCTTGCGATTTAACAACTTTCAATAACTTTGTGTCATCAGCCCAATTAATTACCTCGCTAGTTATTCCCATCTCTAGAATATGCTGTGTAATTTTGTTCTTTATAATAGTCTACCATTTTGCCCAGCACCAACATCAATCTCACTGGTCTATAATTTCTCTGACATCGGTGCTGGGCAAAATGGGAGAGACTATAATCAAGAACAAAATTACAGAGCACATTCAAAAGCATGGACTAATGGGACAAAGTCAACATGGATTTAGTGAAAGGAAGTCTTGCCTCACCAATCTGCTACATTTCTTTGAGGGGGTAAACAAACATGTGGACAAAGGTGAGCCGGTTGATATTGTGTATCTAGATTTTCAGAAGGCGTTTGATAAGGTCCCTCATGAAAGACTACAGAGGAAATTAGAGGGACATGGGATCGGAGGTAGTGTCTTACTGAGGATTAAAAACTGGTTGAAAGATAGGAAACAGAGAGTAGGATTAAAAGGTCAATATTCGCAATGGAGAAGGGTAGTTAGCAGGGTCCATCAGGGATCGGTGCTGGAACCTCTGCTTTTTAACATATTCATAAATGACCTAGAGATGGGGTAATTAGTGAGGTAATCAAATTTGCCGATGACACAAAGTTATTCAAAGTAGTCAAATCGTGGGAAGATTGTGAAAAACTACAAGAGGACCTTATGAGACTGGGAGACTGGGTATCTAAATGGCAGATGACGTTTAATGTGAACAAGTGCAAAGTGATGTATGTGGGAAAGAGGAACCCAAACTATAACTACGTCATGCAAGGTTCAGCGTTGGGAGTCACAGACCGAGAAAGGGATCTAGGTGTCATCGTTGATGATACGTTGAAAACTTCTGCGCAATGTGCTGCTGCGGCTAGGAAAGCAAATAGAATGTTGGTATCATTAGGAAAGGGATTGAAAACAAAAATAAGGATATTATTCTGCTATTGTATCGCTCCATGGTGTGACCGCACCTCGAGTATTGTGTTCAATTCTGGTCGCCACACCTCAAAAAAGACAGTGGAATTGGAAAAGGTGCAGAGAAGGGCAACAAAGATGATACAGGGGATGGGACGACTTCCCTATCAGGATAGGCTGAAGAGGCTGGGGCTCTTCAGCTTGGAGAAAAGGCGGCTGAGGAGAGATATGATAGAGGTCTATAAGATAATGAGTGGAATGGAACGGGTCGATGTGGAGCATCTGTTTACGCTTTCCAAAAATACTAGGAGAAGGGGGCATGTGATGAAGCTGCAGTGTGGTAAATTTAAAATGAATCTGAGAAAATTTTTCTTCACTCAATGTGTAGTTAAACTCTGTAATTTGCTGCCGGAAAAGGTGGTTAAGGCGGTTAACTTAGCGGACTTCAAAAAAGGGTTGGATGGCTGCCTGGAGGAAAAAGCCATAGAATGTTCTTGAATGGATGAGGGAATAATACACTATTTCTAGGATGGGTGGGACAAATTGCTTGTTCTTTTGGCCGCTGTCGGTGACCGGGTGCTGGGCTCAATGGACCCTTGGTCTGTCCCAGCATGGCGATGCTTATGTACTTATGCTTGGAGTAAGTCATTCCTGGAAGACTTCTCCCTTGTCTCCGTCCTCTCAGATAAGTTTGGTGTTGGTCACTCTCCAGGGTAGTCCTGCATACTGTGTGGCCGTTTCCACAGATGACTCATCTGAAAAACTTGCTGGCATGTATTATTACGTGAAGGGGGAGCAGTACACATTGAGGTAGAGGGATCAACCCCTTCATCTGATGGACTGCGTGGTCTCTTCTTCTCTCTGACAATCTTGGGGCTAGAAGGTTCCTGTCTGAGGCCATCTCTCTCTCTTTGTGTACTAGAGAATTTGAGCTGGGGTACAAGCCTACTTGCACTTCTAGTCTTTCTCTGCCAAGGAAAAACTGTGCCAAATTTAAAATTCGGTTCATGTTGTCTAAATTAGTCTAGCTTATTCACTTTTCTTTTCTGAACACATCAACACTTTTCTTAAAGTCCTCATAAAGAAGATCAAAACAGACATGATTTCTTTTGAAGAACTCTAATTCTTTATCTAAATCTGCCTTTTATCTTCTCTCTTTTCTGCAGGTTTGTACCCCAGCACAAATAGAACACAAGATTGATAGGCAGAAGAGACCATGCAGTGCATCAGATGAGGTGTTTGATAGTGCAGCTACAGCCCAAAGAATCACTCCAATCCCCCCCCCCCCCCGCATCAATAGTTACCTTCCATATTCCGTAATTCCCTTACCCCACCCTTTCCCCAAAGCCATACCATCCCTATTCCCCCATCTGATCTAATCCCCAGTTAAAGGCCATGCTCCCCAATCGAGTCTGATTCCCTCCCCACCCACCTTGACAACATACCCCATGATTCCAATCTCAGTCCAATCCAATCTCCCTTTAAAGGCCATGCCCCCTCCCCTCTGAGCAGCAAGTGTTTCCATTACTTATTAAAACATTATTTTGTATATCCTTTTGTTAAGGTAGATCTGGGAAAAGCCATTTATTTATTTGATTTTTACGTATTTGTTACATTTGTATCCCACATTTACCCACCTATTTGCAGGCTCAATGTGACTTACATGGTACCGTAATGGTGTTCGCCAGTTCCGGTATGAACAAATACAAGGTGTTATCGTGGTAGAATAGGTTCATGTATGGTAGAAATTTAGGCCACTTAGGAAGAGGGAAGGGGTGACTCCGTTACGATCTTTGGTTTTGTTGTTTTGCAGGTATTCAGGCTTTTATGTTGGGTCGGTGGGATATGCTTTTGTAAACAGGTTTGTTTTTAGTTCTTTCCGAAAGTTTAGATGGTCGTACGTTGTTTTTACTGTTTTTGACACTGTGTTCCATAGTTGTGCACTTAGATAGGGAAAGCTGGATGCATACGATGATTTGTATTTGAGTCCTTTGATGCTTGGGTAATGAAGATTCAGGTATGTTCGTGCTGATCTTGTGGTGTTTCTCGTTGGAAGGTCTATGAGGTCTGTCATGTATACTGGGGCTTCACCATAGATAATTGTCCCAGCACCTTTATCATTTTCGACACCCTTCTCTGCAGGCCTCCTCTATGTACCCTCTCTGTCTCCCTTAGGTCCTCCAAGTGTGCTATTCTAGCCTGAAGCGAACAGACTCGTTCTCTGACAGCTCAGAGCTCTTTGCATCAAGCACACACATATAACCTCTCACCAACTAGGAGAGCTAATCATACATGTGACACTCAATGCAAAAGACTGGATAGCACCCCTCTCCCTGCTGGACTGCTGTCTGCATCTTAGTATTATAAAGTTGTTTAATTCCGAAGTGCGGTACAGATCCAGCCACCTTTGGCCACATGTTTTGGTCATGTTCGCAGGTGGCCAGTTTCTGGACAGAGATTCTAGAGGCTATTCGGGCATATTGGGATCGAACAGTGTCTCTAAAGCCTTTACTTTTATTTGAGGAATTCAAATACGGGGGCCTTAAAATACCGGGACTGAAGGGCTCTTTACAGAGATCTATATTGCAGGGAAAGAGAGTACTGCTTCTGAACTGGAGAGAGCCTACCAAGCCAACTTTGGCTCAATGGAGGGTACAGATGATTGAACAGCTAAAACTGGAATGACGTGGAGTACATGACCTTGAAACGCCAGAGGGCAGGCATCTACAACGGGTGTGGAGCCGATTCTGGGACACATTGCAGCCAGCAGCTAGAAGTCGCCTTCTTAACTGTTAAAAACTTTTGGTGTACCTCATTGAGATACGTGGTGCCTCCATGCCTATATACCAATAAGCATCTAGACTGGGGAAAGGGAAGGGGGGGGGGTGTAGAAGGGGTTAGGGGGGATGGGGAGCAGAAGGGAGTAGGAATGGGTCAATTTGAGGAGGGAATAATAACAAAATCCCTGTCAGATATTAGACTCTAGACTAGTTTGTTATATAGTATTGTTGTCCTGTTGCAACTTTCTGTTTGTATTCTTTTTTTGAATATCTGTCAATAAAAATGATTTAAACATAAAACTTCTTAAGGTACTAGTGATATCAGATGAATATAAAGAGCCTTAAGATTATATGGTGTAATATGTAATTTATTTATTTGCTTCTCAGAAACTAATTTCAAATAATTAAAACTCTAATGAAAACTCTCCTCTTGTTGTCCTAATTAGAATAATTGACTATAGATGAAGAATTGAGCTAGAGGTGGGTGAGGACTGAACTAGGCCCTTCTGTGAGTCTATCTGTTAATGCTGTGACACAAAATTCAAGTTTTACAACTATGGGGGAAAGTGTATGGAAACTAGCTAATCAAGTTTTTTTTAAAATTCTATCTGTGTTTATCAATATCCTACAGTTCCTCTTTTAAACCCAATCTTAAAGTTACAATTTCTTCTACTAACCTATAAATGTACTCACTCTGCTGCTCCCCAGTATCTCTCCACACTCGTCCTTCCCTACACCCCTTCCCGTGCACTCCGCTCCATGGATAAATCCTTCTTATCTGTTCCTTTCTCCACTACTGCCAACTCTAGACTTCGCGCCTTCTGTCTCGCTGCACCCCTACGCCTGGAATAAACTTCCTGAGCCCCTACGTCTTGCCCCATCCTTGGCCACCTTTAAATCTAGACTGAAAGCCCACCTCTTTAACATTGCTTTTGACTTGTAACCACTCGCCTCCACCTACCCTCCTCTCTTTCCTGTACACATTGATTTGATTACTTTATTTTTTGTCTATTAGATTGTAAGCTCTTTGAGCAGGGACTGTCTTTCTTCTATGTTTGTGCAGTGCTGCGTACGCCTTGTAGCGCTATAGAAATGCTAAATAGTAGTAGAGTAAAAAAAAATGTCAGTTACCCAGAGAAATGTCCTGTCAGAACATCTGTAACAAAATAATCTCTTAGCAGGCACCACACAGGGGGCTAAACGTGTCAAGGTGCTTCTTCACTGTGACCTCAACATCTTTTTCTTATGGGGATACCTTATTCAGAAGCCAGAACTTTGTACCTATCACAGGGATTATTTTTCCTTGGGTGCATCACCTTAAATTACATCCACCATATAGATGCCTATTTTGCTACTCTCACAATCCTCAGGTGTTTTAATGACGGAATTATGAGTGGGGTGATCAGATCGGTGGATGACAGAATTCAATCTCCAGTTCACTTATATGTTAATCAGCATATCTCCCACCCATGGGCATGCCACTCATGACCCTTTTCCACTATACTAAGCGACAGGACAGAGAACAGAAGGGCAAACTAGCCATACTATGTGGAATAAATTTCCACAGGAGTTGAAAGGGTAAGGCTCCTAGTTGATGTTTATAAAGAAATTTAAATAATGGTTGTTTCAGGATTATTTAAACAAAAAAAAAAAAGTTGAAGTAAATTTTTAGAGACCTATAGAGTGATCTACAGAAATTATATTGGGTGGGTTATAGAAATGTTTAGTCTTGTATTGCATATTTTATGAAGCTGTATAACCTGACCCCTCCCCCAGACTTCCCAATGCCAACCACCATCATCACGTTTAAAGGCAGCAGCAATGGCCAACTGCTTCTGCCTCTGGCACGTTTCAGAAGACAACACTGCTGCTAGGGAGGGTTAGGATCTGCCATTTTGAAAGATACTGACGGATCAACACCATCAGGTACTGCTGATTTCTTACTCAAGAGTCTGTCAGCTTTTCTGTTATATCTTCTAGTTGTACAATGATTTGCTTCAGTTACTCTACATCCTCACCAAAGATTTCTGATGTGGATATGACCAGTATCCTTATAACTAAAGGGCAAGGCAAATAATGCATTTCCTTTTAAGTATTGTATTCTCCCGGAGCACTCCATTAACATATAGCAGTCCCAATCAGCTCCCACCTAGGTTTTTGCATCGCATATATTTGAAAAAGTGTTTACTATTAATTTGTACCTGTACAAGCTTCTTTCCTAAATTTTTCACCTTTCCTTATTGCTGTTTTATCATATCAAATCAATTTCTGCTAATATCCCCTTTCCAGGGTTGACTGCGATTTACATTCCAGGTGAGACAAAAGCCGATAATGTTACTGTGAGGTATGAGAAACATTAGAGACCATTGGATTAATGCATGAGACCAAAAGTCGTGATGAATTGTTATGAAGCATTTTTGGGAAGAGAAAGATTTTTTAGCCTCTTCTGAAGCTAAGGTAGCTGTTTTCTGTTCTGTTGGGAATAGGTAGAGAGTTCTATAGTTTAACTCCACTTATGTGGCTAAAAATCTTCTGATTTTGAAATGTCTTTTGAAACAGTGACGCTAGCAGCAGCTGGTTTTGTTTTGTTTTTTGAGACTTGACCAAACCTAGTGAAGTGGTCTTAGTCAGCAGTTCAGCGGTGAAACCCTGTAAGATTTGAAAAACTAAATCTGAGTCTTTCCGCTATGGGAAGACAGTGCAGTTTTGTTAAGATGAGTTGAAACACTAGTATATCTATTTAATCTGTATATTACCACTCCCCAGCTTCTTTACAAAGTTTTTGAGAGTGCTGCACATAGAATGCAAATCTAAAGGGGAAAATGGGAGGCTATGGGCAAGGGCGTAGCTACCATAGAGAAAGCCTGGCAAAATACCCAGGGCCACTGGTAGCTGAAACCGCCCTTTCTCTTCCCACACCCAGATCCAGCATATCTCCAATTCCTCACCTGGCCAAGGTCCTCTAAATGGTGCAGCAGAGACAGCGCTGAAAGCTGCTTCTCTCTGGCCAGTGGAGCCTTTCCTCTGCTGAGTCCTGCCCCCCAAAAGTTGCATCAGCGGAAAGGCAGCTTTTAGCGCGGTCTCTACTACAACCCACTGCACCATTTGGAGGACTGGTGAGTGGCTAAGGAGCTAAAGCGATGCCAGGACCAACAGAGAGAGAGGTAAGAATGGGGGCAAATGCTGGACTGGGGGTGGAGAGGAAGTGAGAGCATGAGAAAAACCCTGGCTCAAAGAGGGAGGGAGGGAGAGAAAGAAGAGAGGCCAGACTATGAGGAGAGGGGAAGAAATCAGAGGTAGGGGGAGGAGAAAAAGTAGACAAGGGACAGGGAAGAGATGATGGGCATGAAGGGTGCATAGAGACTGGGGCAATACTGGACAGAATACGATAGGGATACGAAGACAGAGATGAGATTCTGAACAAGGGGGTGGGACAGAAAGACACTGGATAGAGGCTAGAAAGGGATACAGAGGAAAGATGCAGAGGACAGAAGACCCTGGAGAGAGTTAACAAAAAAGAGAGAAGCCAGAGACACTAGGACCAAAGAAATGCTCAGGCAATAAATTCAGGGGGAAAAATATATATTTTTCTACCTTTAATTGTACTATGTCAGCTTTGGGAAAGGTACATTTCTCATAACCCTTCACAGTAACAGACATTGAAAAAGCAAGATTGCTTTCTTCAGGGTTTATTTACCCCACCCCAAAACCTTGAGAGATATGCTGTAGCTACACCAGTGGGTACGTGAGAATGTGTATGCTTCTCTCAATGAAGAACACCTGCTACAGGTAACCAACGCTGTTTTCTCCAAGGATAAGCAACATGCCATATTCTCACATGGAGGATGTCCCAGCTACAGGCTGCCTTCAAACAAAAAAGGCAATAAGTGGTCTGCAATTGGTAAGGCCTAAGAAGTGAATGATTTCTAAACAACTGAAATATTTTTTTTTTTTTTTTGGGGGGGGGGGGGGGGTGAGGGAAGCAGTCTGGAACAGAAATTGGCTGGGCTGGGAGAGGTGGGGTTGGGGTTGATTCTGAAGGACTGCGTGCTTAACTGTAATGTGATGTGACCAAGACACAGCTCTCCAAATCTCTTCTATGGAGGCTGATCTCAGCGGGCTACCAATGCAGCAATAGCTTAGACCTTGTGAGCTGTAACATGGCCCTCTAGAGTAAGCCCAGCTTGGCCAAAAGTTAATTAAATGCAGTCTGCTAGCGAATTTGAAAGAGTGTAGCCCCCATCCCATTTGGATCAAAGGAAACAAAAAGCTGGGTGGTAGCCTTTCTATGGATTTTAGTCCACTCCACATGGATGATCAAGGCTCTCGTGCAGTGTAATTTCACTTTTGTGAGCATGGTTATTTTATTATGGAGCTATAAACTGCTTTGAGACTGTTTTTATTAACACATAGGCAGAATCAAAGAATGTTAATTAATAAATAATAAGCTTTGAATGCCAAACAGTTGACTAGTTAAGATGATATTCTGACACCACCTTAGGAAGGACCTTAGGAATATACACACCACCATTCTATTGTTGATGAACTTTGTGTAAGGTAGACATTAATAGGGCTTGGTACTAATGACCACCACCAAAAATATATCTTCCAGGTCAGCTACATCAGATGGCAAATATTCAGTGGATCAAAGGGAGTGTCGTCAGTTGGGTTTGAATGGACCTTGCAACCACATCCAAAGCGTTTTATCTGGGGCGACGGAGGGTTAAGTGACTTTGCCCAGAGTCACAAGGAGCTGCAGCGGGAATCGATCCCCGCTGCACTTACCACTAGGCTACACCTCCACTCCTTGAAGTCCCAAAAGACAGCTGGGTCTTGATGGGAGGCTGCAAGAGACAAAATACCTGCATAATTGAACTAAAGGCTAAACAAGGATAGGGTTACCTTTAACTTGATCATAAGCTCTGATTTCACAAAAGTGACTCCTAATAGAGTTGTGTAGAACAGGATAAAGGGTCCAGGGCCTTGACCTTATACCAGACAGCAACCACCCTCTGTTTAAATCAATAACATTTCATAGAGGAATCTGGTCTGGAAGCCAAGACAACCTAAGACACACTATCAGATAAGCTGAAGAAATCCATTATAGTATTATAGGAGAGATCCTTGATCTTGAGTTCTCACTGTTGGAAAACATTCAAAATGCAATTGTGCTCTAGCTGAAAGCTTCAGGAAAAGAGGGGACCACATCTGTCTTGACCACTAAGGCAGAATCAGAATCATGGCTCCCTAATCCTGCTTGAATTTCAGAAGTGTTCTCTATGAAAGCCTTGAGGGCAGCGAATTAAGCTTTGAGTACTTGATTCCACTGCCTCATGACTTGACATCAATGCCCTCGACACCACGGCTTCTTGCTGAGAAAAGACACACTCCATGTGATCTTTGAACTCTGTCAAGGGCAACGGTCAAGGAGCAGCTCATAAGTAAGGTTGGGGTATTATAATCATAGTGCCCACATTCTCCTGAGTCACTTGGGGTGTAGCTGATAGCTACGGCTCAGCTTTTTAGAGGCTATTGCACCTTCTCTGATGTTTCAGGGTGCAGGTGACCTGGGTGGCTCATAGCTCTCAGCACCATGCTTCAAAGGGGTGAGATGTTGGTGATGCCCAGCCTCCACCCAACATGTCATCTTTTTCCCTTGGCGCCAAAGTGGATGAGGACGAATCCTTCTCTTCCCCAGGAGGGGATCAGAGATGACTGATTCCAATGGCCAAGATGTTCACTGTCAAGGGTGAACAATGCACTCTCAGTAACTCCCTAGAGCCATGGAGAATAATGCTTCCATGCCTAAAGTCAATGGACTGAACTTATCTGTGCTAAAAAAATATTTTCACGGTGCTTCTCTCAACTGTGGATTTCCCTCTTTGCCATCTGTGAACCCAGGAGAGAAGCAGAGGAATCATGATCAGGTCCCAAGCATTTCAGGCACTAAGAGTGAATATCCATTAGGGATGTGGTTCTGTTACACCTGGAACACTTCTTAAGGCCACTGGGAGCTTTTTTCTGAGAAATGTCTGGAAAAATAGACACAACACTATCGACTGACTTGATGATGAAAATTTTGCCCAGTCAGCACCCAGGGTCTAACAACACCAGAAAGGACCAAGAGAAGACAAAGATAAGTTTAAATGCTCATAAACCTACTATATCTAAGGTGAGTAATGGGGAACAAAAAGGGGTCCCTGCATGACAGTGACAGCACTTACACAAGGAACAGGCAAAAACAAACAAAACTTTTTCATCAAAATTAATTTTAAACATGAGGTTACAAGTGGCTAGGGCCCATGTGCCAGTGGCAGGACTCTGGCAAGGACTCTGGCGGCTGACATCACCCACATTGGAGAATACATTTTATTGAGGGAGATAATGGCACTAATTATATTCATCCACAGGCAGGAACCTAGGAATAATAAATCCCTCCCACAACTGCACACTGGCATGTACAATGCAGTAATGAAAGATTCTCATATCCAAGCTATAAGTCACGTTAAAAAAAAGTTGAAAATGTGTTTTTTCAAGGGGGTTTTGGATTAATATCGGGGAGGGCAAAGTGAAGATATATTTCTTTGTAACTCACTTTGAGCTTTATGGTGAAATGTGTCATCAAATTTAGGGGCCCTTTTACAAAGATGCGCTGAAAAATGGCCTGTGGTAGTGTAGACGTGTGTTTTGGGCACACACAGAATCACTTGTCAGTGCACCTGTAAAAAATGCCTTTTTTAAATTTTTGCCAAAAATGGACGTGCAGCAAAATGAAAATTGCCACACGTTCATTTTGGGTCTGAGACCTTACTGCCAGCCATTGACCTAGCGGTAAAGTCTCATGCGGTAACCGGGTAGTAATGACCTACACGCGTGAAATGCCACTTGGCGCGCCCAATACGTGTGTCCGAAAATAAAAATTATTTTCGGACGCAGGCCAAAAATGAAATTCCCACAAGAGCCATGCAGTAGACAGGTGGTAACTCCATTTTGGTGCACGTAGACGCTTACATGGCTTAGAAAAAGGGCCCCATAATAATGTAATGTTATCCTCACTGATTGTTGACAGTAGCCAAAAAGAAAAGACTCTGCACAGATTCCTACTGAAAGCTAACAAAGAAACACACTGTAAATACATGTCATGGTGGAAACAAAACTGCCACTTCCTTCAACGCTGTTCCTACTAAACTATGAAGTGACACAGGCAACTCCCCAGGTACTGTAGCAACAAAAATATCCCAACATGTGACCATGAGTAGCTTCTTAACTATTACCATCACTTAACCCAAAGATTTAGGGAGAAACAGGATAACTAATGGGAAATGAAAAGGGACACAGAATTTACTTTTAAAAAATATTTAACATTCATGGTACACGACAAGACAAACATTTCTTTCAAATTGAATTTTTAAAAATAAAAATGTTCCATTTTTATATGTTATAGTAAAGAAATGCTTAACATCTCTGATCATGTACCACTTTTACATCTTTCTGGAGGTTACTTACTGAGTTAGTGCCTGTAGTTGGTATGGGAAATGAGTTCAGCCAGTAGCATCCCAAACACAGATGATAGCACCCACTGGACGAAAGGTCAGAGATGGAAACACTTCTATCCCTTTCCCAGATGGGCTGTGCTCAATATGTTTTCTGAGGCCAAGCCTAACCAGTGTACCAGAAAATGATCCCCATGTGCTAAATCCTCACACAGTCCAGCGTTAAACCTAAGAGTCCCACCCACCGCTTTGACGTTATCAGATACTCCAGAACCCTTGTCAGCTCCGACAAAAGCAGCAGGCATCTCCTAGTAGCAAGTGTACAAGTAAGCAGTCTGTATGGTCTTTCACTGGTCTCATTTGAGGATCCTTTGCATCTTGTAAATTAGTCATTTAAAGGACACAACATAAGCAGAGAACTAGAAGAGTCTTCCAGCAATGCTATAACCCAAAGCGGGCAGGAGTGCGACGAGGTGTCATCGGCTGCCCCTGTTCTTTTCGCCCTGGGGTGTAAATCTTCACAGACCTACAGAAAAGAGCGAATGGATGAAAACTTGATAAGTCTGAATTTACTACTTCAGAATTTGCAAAAGTCTAAGCAGAGAAGCAATAGGAAAAATTTCTAACACAGCATCTCAGTACTAGCTCAGTGCATACAGAGAGACAAGTCTCGCATTTCCACTATTAGGACCTCAACTTTTTACACAGTGAGATTTTATAATAGGAAGCATATAATCCAATCAGAAGACCCTACCCACCTCAGCCTAACAGCTCTTCCCTATGCACCCCAAATACTCCTAATCCAATAACACATTGGTCAACCACCTGAACTAAGGGAAGGTCTCAGTGAGAGAGACAAACTTCTGTTGGACATCCTTTTAAATCATTGTTGGCCTTCCCTGCCCAAGGCTTCTCACCTTGTACTACTCAGTGTATTTCTCCTCTCCTGCTCTTCCCGGCGTGCTCTCAGTTGTTCCTCAGCTAAGACCATCTCCTCTTCCATAGCAGATGCCTCCTCTTTGGCTCGACGGCGAGTCTCCTACATACCACAGAATTGGTAAGTCAGTGGTATAAAAGTCTCTGATAAGACCTCATTTACAGTGTGTACATTTCTTATTGTCCCAGCAGACCACTTGGATTTGTGTCACCCTACCAGCAGGTGGAAACTGAGAAATACAGTCAGGCCAGTCTGTTGCACAAGATTCTTAAGAGAAGATATCACGTTTCAGTAGTTCTCAGTCTCCAGCAGGTGACAGATCTCACATCCTGTTCACTCTCGCATGGTCTGGTAGGACTCTCTCTTGTTGTTCATTTAAAAGTATAAAATATTTTTTAAAAGTAGAGAAATAAAGGGGAATTTGTTCTGAGAGGTAAAAAAAAAGGTTTGTGGCCAACACTTTAAAATTTTTAAGCTTGGCAAATTGAAATTTATTATTTCTAACCTGGCATTATCCAGGGCGGATACAAAAAGAACATATGTAATCAAAAAAACAAAACATACATATAAAATATAAAAATTAACTATACTACTACTACTACTTAACATTTCTAAAGCGCTACTAGGGTTATCCAGCGCTGTACAGTTTAACAAAGAAGGATAGTCCCTGCTCAAAGGAGCTTACAATCTAATGGACAAAATGTGCAGTCAATCAAATTGGTGCAGTCTAGATTTCCTGAATAGAGGTATAATGGTTAGGTGCCAAAGACGACATTGAAGAGGTAGGCTTTGAGCAAGGATTTGAAGATGGGCAGGGAGGGGGCTTGGCGTATGGGCTCAGGAAGTTTATTCCAAGCATAGGGAGATTTGATGTAGAAGGGGCGGAGCCTGGAATTCGCGGTGGTGGAGAAGGGTACAGAGAGGAGGGATTTGTCCTGTGAGCGGAGGTTTCGGGTAGGAGCGTAAGGGGAGATAAGGGTAGAGAGGTAATGAAGGGCTGCAGATTGAGTGCATTTGTAGGTTAGTAGGAGAAGCTTGAACTGTATGCAGTACCTGATCGGAAGCCAGTGAAGTGAGTTTCCTTGGCGGAAGATAAGACGTGCAGCAGAGTTCTAAGTGGGAGACCAGTGAGGAGTAGGTTGCAGTAGTCAAGGCGAGAGGTAATGAGAGAGTGGACGAGAGTTCGGGTGGTGTGCTCAGAGAGGAAAGGGCAAATTTTGCTGATGTTATAGAGGACGAAGCGACAGGTCTTGGCTATCTGCTGGATATGCGCAGAGAAGGAGAGGGAGGAGTCGAAGATGACTCCGAGGTTGCAGGCAGATGAGACAGGGAGAATAAGGGTGCCATCGACTGAGATAGAGAGTGGAGGGAGAGGAGAAGTGGGTTTGGGTGGAAAGACAATAAGCTCGGTCTTGGACATGTTCAGTTTCAGGTGGTGGTTGGACATCCAGGCAGCAATGTCAAATAAGCAGGCCGATACTTTGGCCTGGGTTTCCGCAGTGATGTCTGGTGTGGAGAGATAAAGCTGGGTGTTGTCAGCATAGAGATGATATTGGAAACCATGAGATAAGATCAGCGAGCCCAGGGAAGAGGTGTAGATTGAAAAAAGAAGGGGTCCAAGGCCAGATCCCTGAGGAACTCCAACAGAGAGCGGGAAGGGGGTGGAGGAAGAACCATGAGAAGGTACGGTGGGAGAGATAAGAGGAGAACCAGGAGAGGACAGAGACCTGGAACCCAAATGAGGACAGTGCAGCAAGAAGTAAATTATGATTGACAGTGTCAAAAGCGGCAGATAGGTCAAGGAGGATAAGGATGGAGTAGTGACCTTTGGATTTGGCAAGGCACAGGTCATTACAGACTTCAGTGAGTGCCGTTTCTGTCGAGTGTAGAGGGCGAAAACCGGATTGAAGCGGGTTGAGGATGGCATGAGGAGAGAAAATCAAGGCAGCGGCTATGAACGGCGTTCAAGTATCTTGGAGAGGAAGGGAAAGCGGAAGATGGGACGGTAGTTGGAGGGACAGGTAGGGTCTAGTGATGGTTTTTTGAGGAGTGGTGTGACTACAGCATGCTTGAAGGTGTCAGGGACAGTTGCAGTGGAGAGAGAGAGAGGTTGAGGATATGACAGATGGAGGGGGTGACAGTAGGAGAGATGGTGTTAAGTAAGTTTGTGGGGATGGGGTCAGAGGAACAGGTGGTGCATTTCGAGGAGGAAAGAAGGTGGGCATTTCCAGCAGGAGTCTAATACTTGTCCAATGTTTCAGCTTTTAAGCAGGTTCACAAAACTGAAAAAAGTAATAGACTGTGTAATCTCCAATCGTACATGTTGACGTGTGGGAACAACAAGCACACATTTCTGCAGAGATCTCAAAGCCCAAGATGGTAAATACAGCATGATGCAAATAATATGTAGAATCCTGGTAGAGTGCTTGATGAAGCATTATTAACAACTTGTACAAAATCCTACTGCACACTGGCAAACATTTCAGATGCCTCAGGTGGACAAACTGCCTCCTGCCCCCAGCTACCTCTCAACGGTCAGAGAGTTTTGTGCCTTGGGAGTTTCCTTTGGGCAGGAAATCCTAGAGTAACTGAACTATGTTAACTGATCAACCGACACTATTATTTTTCTGATGCAAAAGTGTCCTTTTTCAGCACTTTCTACAACTAGGGAGAAAGAGGTCTATGAAACGGGTCCTTATTTGCTATTTGTGAGCGTTTTTGCTTGCAGTGCACTACTTTCCTGACAGTTCTTAATGGCGGCACCACATGAGTTGGGTAATTGCTGATCAGTGTGTTGAGAACAAAAGGTTGAGAATTTTGGAAGTAAAGTGTTCACATTGTTGCTGCGTTTCAGTTCAGGAGTAATCATCTGACCAACACGACTCTCCTATTCATGTCAGACTAAGGGGAATTCTCAGTCAGTGGGAACTACCACCAAAGTGATTCAGTCAGCATTGGTTTCTGACAGAGATGACATGTATCAATTGCTTCCCACCCAGTAATCTCCGCCGACTCCTGCCCTTTCAGGAATATGGGGAGGTGAAAGACCAGGAATTTTCTTCTTTAGACCACTGGGAAGGTTTGGAAGATATTTTTCCTGAAGGGAAGGAAACTCCTCCTGGGGAGGATCCTTCTGTGGTCAGAATTTTTTCTAAGGAGGATTTAGCAACTTTACTCAAATCTTGTCTAAATTTTCTGAGGATCGACCTTCTAAATCCTTCTACTTCAAGATCCTTTGTTGATAGGCATCCAAAAATCGTCTAAAACCTTTCCTATGATTCAGGTGGCAGATATTATTGTTGTAGAATGGGAAAGTTCTTGATGCTTCTTTTCTCTGGCAGCGAGAGGGGTGCTATCTAGTCTTTTGCACCGAATGTCACATGTTTGATTATCTCCCAGTTGGTGAGAGATTATATGTGTGTGCTCGAAGAAAAACGCTCCTAGCTCTCAGAGAACTAGTCCGTTCTCTTGAGGCTAGAGTAGCAGACTTGGAGGAGCTGAGGGAGACAGAGAGGTACATACAGGAAGCCTACAGGGATGTTGTAGAGAAGTCCAACCTCCAGTCTGGCAGCCCCTCTGCTGCCTTGGAGGAGGGAGGCCTCCTAAAAGGAGAGCATCATCCTGGTGAAGATGGAAATAATCCTGTAGCCAAAACCAGCCCACCAGGGGATGCAATATCCTCTCGTAGGGTTAGGACCTATCCTCTCGTAGGGTTAGGACCGCTGTTATAGTTGGTGATTCGATTATTAGGCATGTAGATAGCTGGGTGGCTGGTGGACATGAGGATCGCCTGGTGACTTGTCTGCCTGGTGCAAAGGTGACGGACCTCATGCGTCACCTAGATAGGATTTTAGATAGTGCCGGGGAGGAGCCGGCTTTCTTGGTACATGTGGGTACCAATGACATATGAAAATTTGGGATGGAGGTTCTGGAAGCCAAATTTAGGCTCTTAGGTAGAAATATGAAATCAAGATCCTCCAGGGTAGTATTTTCAGAAATGCTCCCATTCCATGCGCAGGGCCTAAGAGACAGGCAAAGCTCCGGAGTCTCGATGCATGAATGAGACGATGGTTCAGGGAGGAGGGTTTTAGATTTGTAAGGAACTGGGCAACATTCTGGGGAAGGAGGAGCCTATTCTGGCGGGAAGGGGGAGCCTATTCCAGAAGGAAGGGCTCCACCTTAACCAGGGTGGGACCAGGCTGCTAGCATCGGCATTTAAAAAGGAGATAGAGCAGCTTTTAAGCTACAAACTGGGGGAAGGCCGACAGGCGCTCAAAAGTGCATGGATCAGAATAAAGTATCTTTAAAAGATAACACCGAAACAGGGAAGATAGGGCATCCCAACAGCGAGGTTGCAAAAGAGAGCACAGTAGACCAGGTATCTTTAAATAAAAAGCAGACAGATCTTCAACATTGCACATTATCACTGTCAGCTGCTAAGCAAGATGTAAATAGGAACAAACATAGTTTGAAATGTCTATACGCGAATGCCAGAAGCCTAAGAAATAAAATGGGAGAGTTATAATATATTGCACTAAATTAAAATTAGATATATTAGGCATCTCTGAGACCTGGTGGAAGGAGGATAACCAGTGGGACACTGTCATACCGGGGTACAAATTACATTGCAGTGATAGGCAGGGTCCTTCAGTGAATACCCATGTGGGACTATAATTGCAAATTGGCCAAGGATGCCTTGATATGGTGATCTAATGAGAATAAAAGGTGGAGGAACATCTGATATTCTCCAGCAGAGTCCCCCTATTAGGGCAAGGCCCAATTATAATACAGGATGCAAGTCCATTTTGTCTTATAGTTTGGCTTTTGAGAGGGCAGAGCTGAGGAAAATAGGTTATTCAGGGAAAGTGATTTTTTTTTTACTCCTTTACATTCTAGGAAAAGGTCTATTTCACTATCGAGTGTGAAGGATTTTTGAAGGATGGTGTGAGGAAAGGGTGGTGTTGTTCTAGGCTCTTTGATTCCAGACATTCTAGACTGTCTACAGGATGGTCTGGTTAAGGAATTAGTAATTTGCTTCCTTAAAGGTTCATCTGGCAGGTTTATCATGCTTTAAAGTCTAGTAAAAGGGAGAGCGACTAAATTGATTAATTCTCTATGTTGTCTGGTTTTCCCTCCTTGGGATTTGAATTTGGTTCTCTGCTTTAGTGCTAACTCCTCTGAACCCCTTCTGGGTGTGTATGAAGAATCTTACTCTTAAGGCAGTTTTTCTTATCACCATTTGTTCTGCTCACAAATCTTAAAGTTCCAAGCTTTATCCTGTAGGAGAACCCTTCTTGGTTTTTAGTAAGGAGGTGGTTGTTATTTGACAGTTACCATCTTTTCTTCCTAAAGTGATTTCCTCATTTCAACTGATTCAGTCTATTTCCTTACCTGTTTTCCAGGAGGTTAAAGATAAGAAAAAAAAGTTTCTGTCCTATACAAATTAGACATAGGTCATGTTTTGAAGGAGTATCTTAAGACAACACATGATATACAGAATACAGATAGGTTGCTTGTCCTCTCTGGTACAGCCAGAAAGTGAGAACCAGCATTGAAAGTGACAGTACGCACTGGATGTCCCCCCCAAAATGTAAGCAGACATGATTGCTTCTGTAATTCACTGAGCTACTATTTTGAAAGCTCACTCTACTAGAGGACAGTCCGCTGCTTAGGTAGATCATTCCTTAATTCTATCACATAAAATATGTAAGGCGGTGGCCTGGGCTTCCATGCACTCTTTTGTCATGGGGTTGGATCTGCAAGCATGCAGTGATAAGGCCCTTGGTGCCAAGGTGTTAAGAGGAAGGGATCATGGGTCCCACCCTATGTGATTACTGCTTTGGTATGACCTAAGTGTCTGGACTGGTCTGGTGGGACAATAAGGAAGGTTAAATTAGTTCTTACCTGCTTTCTTTTCCCTCGAGTCCCTCCAGACCAGTCCAGAGCCCAGTCTTTTGAGAATTTTCAGCTATATATTTTCTTTTAGATGTGTTCAGTTTTCTTTCATGCTTTTTCTCTCCTGCTTTATATTTTTGGGGGGTTTCTTTCATATCTGTGTGTTGAAAAGTTCTTAATTCTTTGGGGAGTTTTTATATGTCCTTTGACCACTGCTCTGTTATAAAAATACTGGCTGGCCAAGTTGCTGCACAGGATTCTTAAAGGGATGACATCACAGTTCAGTAGCTCTCAGTCTCCACCTGTGGGTAGGGTGACACAAACCCAAGTGTCTGGTGTGGTCTGGAATGACGCAAGGAAAGAAAATTAGCAGGTACGAGTTAATTTAATCATTCTGGAGACAGCACCTACAAAAAGATACAAACAGGATGGCGCTGGTACAGAGGGTAGCTACTAAAATGATCACTGGTCTTCTTTATAAAGTATATGAATAAAAAAGGTCACAATATATATATATTGGAAGAAAAAGCAGGAGAGGGGAGATGACAGATTTTTAAATACCTCTGTGGACCTCTTAATTAAAAGGAAGCTCTGGAACCAGGTGAAACGGGACGGGAGTAATCTAAGGAAATATTTCTTTACAGAAAGGCTAGTGGATGTGGAGGTGGTGGAGACAAATACTGTATCTGAATTCAGGCACAGATGATCTCTAAGGGAGAGGAAGGGATGATAGAAATTAATAGTTGCTATGGATGGGCAGACTGGAGAGTCTACATGGTCTTTATCTCACATCGTTTTCTATGTTTCTCCATAACATGAAGTAGGCATAAATGATGCAAAAACCAAATCATCATAAAACAAGGGAAGAGATGATATTAATCCACCCTCTCACAGACACACGCCTGCAAAAACAGGTTTGATAGACTTACCTGACGAGACTTCCCTGCATGCTTTATACTGTAGAACATGGGTCCAAGCTCTGCCAACCATTCACCATCCACTGCAGTGACGCACTGCATGTATTCCTAGAGAAAACAGCCCCAGTTACAAACTGCAAGTATTTCACTTGAAGAAATGGAAACTTTGGTTGCATTAGTTCTAGAAAACAAGACCAGGTCCAAATCTGTTTTCACTACAAGCTCCCTCTCTGGTAGTACAGCCACTGATGTTCCTCCTCCCTCCCAGTCATTCTGAAAACACTGCAAAGGAAATAAGCCTCCCGTGTTAACTAGAGGAGGGAATTCTTCCAGACTGTCAGAGTAACATAATAGGAACTGACCAAGGTAAATCAAATTCCCATCATATATGTTCCCTAGACAGCAAGGCCAAAGCAAAATTAATCTTAAATGATGAGAAATATTGTAGCCTTATTGTTCCTTTCAAAGGTTGCAGCCAATCAAACCCACTTATGCAGCTTATGTTGTGGTCAGTTTCCCAAATTCTCCCATTCAAGCTCAGAAAGAAGTAGAGACCCCTCTTTTCACAGATCTGACAATTCAACTTTCATCAGCTCATACGCGTCCAAATTACAGCAGCTGAGCCATCTGGAAATGGGACATTCAGAACAAGATAGACTGAGGCTGAAGACAGACTGAAAAGGGGAGCTCGGCAGCGATAACAACTGACCTTTATCTCAAAGACCAGAAATCACTGTTAAGTTTACGTCCGGAACATTTACACAAACGAGAGAGGAAAACCCACCAGAAAGGATCAACAGGAAATAAAGAACCAGTGGGATACCAGGTCCCAATAACCAAAAAGGGTTTGAATCCTATATATAAAAGAAAAAAGATTCAAAGAAGGCGGAGTATGAGTAACTCCATCCAGTTGTGATTCAACATGTTCCAGCCTGCATCAGCGGCACATATTTTAAACCAATTCAAAATCTGGACAATGTCCTTAAGACCTGAAGACTCACAAGAAAAAAAAAATGATAACAGATGCCCTAAGCTTGAGCAAATAATTACTTATTTCCTGTTGAAACGAATACTATATTTTCCCTCCTCTTTCATTGGACTCGCTATAGTTCCACCACATTGTCATGCGTGTTGCAGAAGTCTCCTCTGCAGTCTTTCTATCACTTCTTTTTATTTTTTGCATTTCACTTTAATAATCATAAAATCCCCTCTCACTGATAATGTTTTTACTAAAAACAAAACAAGAACAATAATTTGCTACAAAATTACAATAGTGGTTATTCACTTATTCTAGGTCTTTTTAATACCGTTTGCAGATTCTTCATTTACCTCCTCTAGGTCAGGCACATTTACAGCACATTCAGCTTTCACTATCACAAATTACTTTTACTTTCTAGTTCAGTTTTCAATACATTTTTTGATTTCCTATTTGGAGCTATTTGTCATTATTATCCATTCAGAGTAGGAAACATTTGTTTGAATGATGCTGGTGGTTTGCTGTTGCATTTTGTATCAATGGCATGGCTTGGTATCTGTATACAGTAGTGACTTTTCCCTTAAGCAACTATATATTTTCTGTTTAGTTTGTATAATTAGATAATACAGTCAGAAAATCGCCTGTCAGCTGTGTGAAGAGCAGGAAACTTTTCTTTAAATAATGGCATCTCACAGCTTTTTCATTGTTCTTTTACACTGACGACAAAGGTATCTCGACCACAGGAGCGATTCTGCTGTCAATTATGTAGACTTAGGGCTCCTTTTACTTTACTAAGGTGCACTAATAGATTTAGTGTGCGTTAAATCCATTAGCTCATCTTAGTAAATGAAGCCCTTAGATTATGTATTGTTCATCCTAAACAACTGAATTTTTTATATTTAAATCTATTTTATTAATGAAATAGCAGTACAGACCAACATATAAATTCACCCTCTTCCATGAACGTCAATGTATTTTCCAATTTCTCCCCCCACCTCTCCCTTCCCCCCTGCATGCAAATTATATTGCTGCTATCTAAGCTTTGCAACAACAGGAGCACGACCAACACCCAACAATCGTGTACCCTCTCCCTACCTGCCCAACCCCCACCCCATCACCACCCAACCTATCAACATCATGAACCTCGTACAGAACCATTCAGGACTGTGAATTACAAAATTCACATATTCAACAGCCGGCCTCTAGCCGCTGGGGACATTGTATTCCAGAAAGGACTCCAACAGTTTTGAAAATCTGCTCCCTTAGCAGAGGTAACATCTTGAATTCCTATCCGCTCCATTCTTAACACTATCATACATGCTCTCCATTGTTGAAACGTGGGGTATTTATCAGACAACCATTCCGTCAATATGACTTGCTTTGCTATTAGTGCAGCTTTAAGTACAAAGCTACTACTATTACTACTCATCATTTCTATAGCGCTACTAGACATACGCAGTGCTGTACACTTGAACATGAAGAGACAGTCCCTGCTCGACAGAGCTTACAATCTAATTAGGACAGACAAACAGGACAAACAAGAGATAAGGGAATATTAATGTGAAGATGATAAAATAAGGGTTCTGAACAAGGGTTAGGAGTTAAAAGCAGCATCAAAAAGGTGGGCTTTTAGCTTAGATTTGAAGACGGCCAGAGATGGAGCTTGACGTACTGGCTCAGGAAGTCTATTCCAGGCATATGATGCAGCAAGATAAAAGGAACGGAGTCTGGAGTTAGCAGTGGAGGAGAAGGGTGCAGATAAGAGAGATTTACCCAGTGAACGGAGTTCCCGGGGAGGAAAGCATTTAAATCCTTTGGGAACTGGGGAGCTTAAAAGTGGATTCCCAAAGAGAAGTAGTGGATCATAACGCTAGTCTGCAGACCACATGTTCGATACTTGCAACAATACACTTTTCCAGAAGTACACCACACCCAAACACATCCAAAACATATGTCCAAGCGTTACCCCCTCCATTCCACATTTAGGGCAACAACCCCATGAAGATGCTCCCATGTGGAATGCTCTGCGTGGAGAGATATACATCTGCAGCACAAACTTATATTGGAGTTCCCGATGTACCGATATTACGAAGTATTTATGAATTCCCAAGATGAATGCCTTCAATTGCGATAGAGTCAATGAAACTTGCAAGTCCTTTTTCCACAGCTCCAGCAGATGGGCATAATCCAATTCGGACACTGTGTCTCGAATATGACGATGGTGAAAGCATAGTGATATCCTCTGTTCTGCCTCCAAAGAATACGCCAAGGAATGTTCCACCTGCACATCCTCAGTCAGATCCCTCCAAGGGAGTGTTTTAATATAATGACACAATTGAATATAATGAAAAAGGTCTCTGGAGGAAACTGTGTGTTCAGCTTGCAGGTCCGCGAAGGGTTTAACTCCTCGTCTGGCGTCACCACATGCAAAAGGTATAGTATTCCCATGCTGTTGCCATCTGCGAAAGGCCAGGTACACACGACCCAGCGGGAGAGCTGGATTTTTACAAATTGACAAGAATGGTGTTGTCCTAGATGAAAATCTGTGCAAGCGACAAATCCATTTCCATGCTGCTTTAGCCACAGTCATAATGGAGGACGTCTTCAGAACTCTAGGAATTTCGCCTTCAGTTGTGTATAAAAGATTGCTGAAATGCACACTGGGAGACAGCTGAAGTTCTAACTCCATATTAGAGTAATCAGATGTGGACTGATACCAGTCATTAATGTGCATCATACTACATGCCACTGTAATGTGGCACATGCTAATCAGGCCCAGACCACCATGTTCTACTGAAATCTGCAATACCGACAAGGGGAGACGCGCTCTCGTCCCCTTCCACAGAAAACATCTCAGTTTTCTTTCATCTATCGCCCTCAAATAGTGATAATGATTGAAAAACATATAACCATTTAGGCACAATAAACATGCTATGCTCCCCAAGAGAGAAAGAGGCAAAACCCCCCAAGCCTGTAATTTCATTTGTGTGTCTTGTAAAAGCCCTTGAATATTTACCATATATAATATGGTCAACTCTGAGGGCACATATACTCCTAAATATTTGAGTGCATCTGTCGCCCATCTGAAAGGAAATGCCCCCTGCCATCGCTCCCGTGTTTCTGGTAGTACTGGCGAGACCTGAGACTTGGCAAGATTTAATTTAAATCCAGAGTAATCCCCATATTTCTGTATACAGGCTAACAATGTATGAAGGGATCTGGCCAGGTCTGTCAATACCAGCAGTAGATCGTCTGCATACACCAGTACTTTAATCTGCTGCCCCACTAAGGTCACCCCCTTTAAATCATCTGACAGGGAAATGCAGCGCAACAGAGGCTCCAATGACAGTACAAACAAGTTAGGTGACAGCGGACATCCCTGCCTAGTTCCCCTCCCTATCGGGAATTCCTGCCCCCGGGTGCCTTTGGGTTGTTGTATAAGGATTGCACCGCTCGTAGATACTACCCCTGAAATCCCATATAATCCAAAACTTGAAACAGGTAATTCCAGCCCACCCTGTCAAAGGCTTTCTCGGCATCTAGACTCACTACCAGGGTAGGCATTTTAGGTTCTTGACATTCCACCACTGCTACCAACAATCGTCTGACATTAAGCACTGACTGGCGGTGCCGCACAAACCCTACTTGCTCAGGACCTATCAGTCTAGGCAGGATTGGCGCTAAATGTGCAGTTAAAATTTTGGCTAACAATTTGATATCCACGTTCAATAATGAAATAGGCCGATAAGATGCTCCATCTTCCGCGGGCTTACCCGGTTATTAATGCTGTATTAGTGTGTAGGGGGAAGAAACCTCTACCAATCACTTCATCATAATAGGCCAACAGCGCACCAAGTGCATCAATCGTCAACGACTTGTAATACTCCCCCGAATACCCATCCGGTGCTGGGGCGGAATGCAACTTTAATGTTTTGATTGCCGCTTGCAGCTCCATCAACTGTAAGGGGGCACTGAGTGATTCAATTTCCAATGCGGACACTTTGCTTGCTCTAAATAATCTGCTGCTTTCGCATTCGTCTTTACCTCCTCCACAGCATAGAGGGAAGAAAAATACTGTCTAAGTATTTCCACTATTTTCCCATGATCATTTGTTGTTATTTTACCGACAGGGTCTCTAAGTGCCTCTACCGTCCTTGACCCTCCCCAATTTTTCAACATTCTGGCAAATAATCTATCCGGGCGGTTCCCGTAACGATGCAACTTATACTTGCAATAAAAAATAGAATGAGTCTCCCTGTCATGTGTGTTAAGTGCCACTTGTGTTGCCTGATGATTCTCTAAAGTCTTGCGGGTAGGCTGCCTAATGTGCTGCTGTTTTACTTTTTTCAATTGCTTTTCTAGCTGTAAAATACTCGTTGCCAACCTTTTTTTCCTAGCGCACACATAAGATATAACATCACCCCCTTAGAGGCCGACCAGGATAATGTCGGTTGCTGATCATGCACTGCATTATTAAATGCACATTCTTGCCATTTGTCCTGAAAATATTTGTTAAAGTGCGGGTCCTTATGTAAATAAACTGGGTATCTCTAACCTGGCTCACCCTCTTGATCTGCTCTGGTCTCTAAATCCATCCTTTCGCCACATTACCACCTTTTCCATCACTACCTGCAATCTTTCCTCCCAAGTGACTACCTAATCCTGAACTTTAAAAAAAAAAAAAAATCCTCCAGGGAAAGAATTTATCACAGGTGAAAGAATCTAAATCCACAGCTGTAAAATCCCAAATCATAATCCCCTCTCTGATTCCAGATTGTACAACTCCCCCTAAAAATAACAAATCAAAAGGAAATAAAAAATCTGTCCAAGATAAAACAACCGGCAAACCACATACTGAAACCCTCCCCCCAAATACTACATCTAAAGCATGTCCCGCTTCATGAAATCCCAAATCCTCCATAAAGGCAATAAAATCGCCCTACCATCTGGCTGATTATATATATGCAAATTGGTCCCTATTAATATTAAACTTACAATTATCTGGGGGAAGTTAGCAAACAAGTTATCTGAGATGTTCAGAGATTGCATAAGAAACCCGTTAAGGGAGAAATTTACAAATGATAACAGAGAGGGAAGGAGAAATCTAGATTAGCATTCAGCTTACCTTCGTAGTCATAACCAGCTCATGGTACAGAATGTAATCAGGCGTGTACCCCATACCAAAAAGGGAACTTGTGGGGTGCAGGTGGCAAGGCATTCCTGTGCGGATATTCACGTACTCGCCAATACCCTGGAAAGAAACAGCAGCACTGAAATAAATACATTCAACTGCAGAAGTCCACATATTACAAACCCTGCAGCTCGCAATTACAGTAAACCCAGAGAAATCAGCGTTATGTTGCCAAATTTATTTTCTAGTGTTTTTTTTCACAGCTCTGCCCTCATTTCGAGAGCTCAGTAACCAAGAGAAACAGCCAGTGCTGCGTCATAACAACATTCTGTAAGCCACATTGAGCCTGCAAAAAGGTGGGATAATGTGGGGTACAAATGCAATAATAATAATTCTCAAAGACCGCATAAAAAGGTGCTGATTTTCTAGGTGGGGGACGACACTTTTCTGAGTTGTCCTTGTTGGATTATTTGTAGTAAATAATTAGCAGATCTTAGTACACACAGCTTCAGCTTTAGAAATGTTAATTTCTTTCTTCATCTCTCTCTCATTCACCCCTGAATAATTCACTGCTGAGTCACTTTAAAGTTGAAGTAACAAAACATCTGTTTACTCACAGTTTGTAGTTAGATTATAATCAGACAGGCTTATATATACATATTACTATACATTTGTATTATCAGCTCCTTCCATGTGCTTAGATGGTAATGGATGCTCACACCACCATAGATCCTCTCAGGTTAGGAGAGAACATGAGCTCCATGTGCTCCATGTGCTGCATGTGCTGCATCTATCCCCCACAGGAAGTTACATAGCTGTGACCTCTCTAAGTAATTCACATCAGAGGTCACAGAGTAATCACAGAGAAATAATAGGTGACAGGCAATGCATGTAAAATACAATTACATTCCAACAAACCCCTTCTCATGCATAACTGTCATGCAATTATTTATTCATACAAAGTCCAAGCTTTATACGCAGATTCACAAAATGTTCTCTGGGTAACGGTTTGGTCATGATGTCAGCTGTCATCTCACTGGTGTGACAATAGTGTAGACTGATGACCCCTTCTTTCGCCAACTCTCGCACGTTGTGGTATTTCGTTGCGATGTGCTTGGTGCGTGACTGAACCTTGTCATTCTGTGACAGTCGGATGCAGCTCTGATTATCTTCCATTATCTGGATTGGTCTCTGTTCAGCTATTCCAAAATCCAGCAAAAGTTTTTCAATCCACATCAGTTCTCTGCACGCTTCCGATACGGCCACGTATTCAGCTTCTGTAGAAGACAAACTCACAATACTTTGTTTATGACTGGCCCATGAAATTTGTACATTTCCATACATAAACACATATCCACTTGTGGATTTATAATCAGAATGATCCCCTGCCCAATCTGAATCACAGTAACATATTAGTTTTGGATTACTATTGGCTGAAATCTTTAATTTACAATCAATGGTACCCTTTAAATACCTTACCATCCTTTTAACTGCAGTCCAATCTGATTTGGTAGGTGAGCTGACCCTTCTGCTCAAAATTCCTACTGCATTTGCTATATCAGCCCTGTATGTGGTAGCTAGATATAAAAGCTTACCTATGGCTGATCTATATTGGATGTTATCTGGTAAAGGTTCTCTTACTGTTTCATCCTTCAGAAAATCAGTGATCATGGGAGTGCTTACAACTTGGGCATCTTGCATACCTAAACTTTCAATAAGCTCATTTATTTTCTGCTTCTGGCTTAGAAGATAAGAACCATCATTTTGTTTCTCAATTTCTATCCCAAGATAGTATGACACATTACCAAGTTCTTTTATCTCAACATTCTGGTTTAAACACTTTACAATGTCCTTGTACTCTTGCTCACTTTCGCTTGCAATGAGCAGATCATCAACAAAAGCTAAAATGTATGCATATTGTCCATTTGTGCACCTAGTGTAAATCCTAAATTTGTCAATATTTCATGCAATTTGTCATTCCAACATTTTGCACTTTGCTTTAATCCATAAAGACCTTTGTTTAATTTACACACTAGCTGTCTTTGTTTTGTATTTATGAAACCTGTTGGCTGTTCCATGTACAAGTCTTCAGTTATATCTCCATGAAGAAACGCTGTTTTCACATCAATGTGGTTGACTTGCATGCCTTTTGAGACTGCAATGCTCAGAAGTGTTCTTATTGTCGTGTGTTTCACTACAGGTGCAAACACTTCATCAAAATCTTCTCCATATTTTTGAAGATATCCCTTTGCGACTAATCTGGCTTTATACCTTTCCACTTTTCCTTGTGCATTCCTTTTTAACTTGAATACCCATTTGCATCCTATAGCTTTCTTGCCAGGAGGTAATTTTGTAAGAATCCAAGTATTATTTTTATCCAATGCATCAATTTCTTCTTGTGCAGCTTTATGCCATTCAGCAGCTTCTTCTGCTGGCATTTTCTCAATCTCGTCCCATGTTAAGGGCTCTTGAGCTTCTGCTGACTTTGTTAGGTAAGACAGTCTTGGGGGTGGAACACCTTTGTTTTCCCTGGATGAGCGTCTGACAACAGGTTGGTCTGACCTTTCCGCATCCTCTAAATCTGAGAGTCCTTCTCTAATTGATTCCCCTTCTCCAACTGTACTGTCTTCTTCAATGATCCTTTCTGTGTCTGCTTCCTCTGCCTGTTCCTCGTTAGATACAGGTGAGTTGCTTTCAGACATCTGCCTTGGTATGGCATTTATATACACTGGCATGTCTATTATGGTTCTAGTTTCATATTCTGGATGATAAGGCTCATCTGGGATAATCCAGCCTTTATCAACCCTTTTGTTTTCATCAAAATATGTAACATGTCTTATGCCAACAATGCCAGTTTTCAGATTCAAAATTCTATATCCTTTGTGTCCTGGAGCATAGCCAACTAAAATGCCCCTTTCTGTTGTGGAATCCAGCTTATGCCTTCTTTGCTTTGGTATATGAGCATATGCTGTACTTCCAAATGTTCTTATGTGTGACAGGTTTGGCTTCCTACCATGCCATGTCTCATGTGGTGTGCGCTCAGCGCCTTTAGTTGGCATTCTGTTTTGTAGGTACACTGCTGTGAGAATGGCTTCCCCCCATAGTCTTTTAGGGAGATTGCTATCTGACAGCATACATCTGGTCATTTCCACAAGTGACCTAAATTTTCTCTCTGCAACAGAATTTTGCTCTGGTGTATAAGCTACTGTTGTGATATGCTGAATGCCTTCTTGTTCTAGTAATGTGCGCATGCTTTGTGAAGTGAACTCACCACCATTGTCGGTCTGAAGAACCTTTGGTTTTCTTTCAAATTTATTGCTCACCATGGCTACGTATTTCTTCAGCATGTCTGTGACTTGACTTTTTTCTTTCAGCAAATAGGCCACACAATATCTAGAGAAATCATCCAAGAATATTAGCACAAATCTGTTATTTCCCAATGATGGGATATTAAACGGTCCACATAAGTCACTGTGTATTAAGTCCAGTACTTTATTACTCCTATTTCCTGTGTATGCAGGAAATGAGGGTCTTACACCCTTTTGAGTAACACAGTCTATGCATTTCTCTATTTTACCAGCATCTGCACTTATCTGAATGCCGGTGGCCAGTTGCTTACTGTAAAGATCCTGGATCACCTTAGAATCACGATGTCCCAGGCGGCGGTGCCAGATTTCCGGACTACATTTACCATCATTCTTCCTTACTTGCGCCAGATGTGAGGCTTCACCTGAAATGTTCAGCTTATAAACATCATTATGCATAAAAGCTTCAGCATACACTTCATCATTTTTAGAGATTGTGCACTTACTGTTTTCAAAATGAATCACAAATCCCTTCTTATCTAATGTAGATACACTAAGCATATTGCAAACTGCTTGGGGAATATACAAGACATCACTTACAGGAATTTCTTTAACTTCATTAGACACTTTGCATTTTAAGAATCCAATCCCTTTTGCTTGGATCTTAGCAGTCCCTGCGTTTGCAGTTTTAAGAATACCTTCCTCTGGACACATTTCCTGAAAGAAATTCTTACAATTGGTTAAATGGCATGTGCTCCCCGAATCCAAAATCCAAGTACTTTCATTTGAATTATTATTTACCATAGTCAAAGATTTTTCTGCCATTAGAAAGCCCTTGTGTTTATCTTTGTCCTTCATACATTTCCTGGTTTGAAAATTCTTTAGTTCCATTGGCTTAGGTGAGCTAGAGGGAGTGTTTTGTGTTTCCTTACACCATTTAGATACATGTCCCTCCTTTCCACATGAGTAGCAAATCAGCTTGCCCTTGGGTGGAGTTTTCCCATAGCTCCGCCTTTCTCTGTTCTTTGCCAAGAAATTTGTTTCATTTCTCTCTGACTTGCTTTGAGAACACATCTCCTCAGAATCATTTATTATGCATTCCTGCCTTAGTTTTGATGTTGTCTGTTCAAAAGATTGCCCTTCAATGGCCTCATTTACAGACCTAAAAACATCAAACTTCTTTGATAGTGAGGTAAAAAGAAATGCTCTTTTCAATGCATCACACATGGGAATTCCTGAAAGTTCTAGCTTTTGAAATGAAGACATAAGATGCATAATGTGATCATTACATTTACTTTTATCCCTTAATTTGGTTTCATTCAACTCTGCCAACCAAATTGGTTGCTGCTTTGCATATGTAGTTGCATACATAGTTCTCAGTTTATATAAAATGTCCTTTGGTGTATCTTTTCCCTCCACTAATATGGCTTGTTTCTCTGAGAGAGCTTCCAAAAGCATGCACTTCACATAATAGTTTGCATTGTCCCATTCAGCCATATTTTCAGCTGTTCTGTCTTGGTCTAAGCATATATTTAATCTTTTTGCTCGAAGGAGACATATGAATCTTAGTTCCCACTGCCGATAATTAAACTCAGTTAATTTAGGCACCTTGAGAGAATAGAAAAATGGTGAATTTCTTCCCTCAGCCATTTTCTTAGCCTTCTGTCTGCTGTGTGGGGGGAGAGAGAGACAGACTGAATCTTTCCTTTAAAACTTAAGAGAAAAATGTGGCCTTTTTTTCTGCCTGGTAATATTTCTCTTCTTTTTCAATTCCTGAGCCCTGGGCCCGTAACCCTTTTGTTGGATTATTTGTAGTAAATAATTAGCAGATCTTAGTACACACAGCTTCAGCTTTAGAAATGTTAATTTCTTTCTTCATCTCTCTCTCATTCACCCCTGAATAATTCACTGCTGAGTCACTTTAAAGTTGAAGTAACAAAACATCTGTTTACTCACAGTTTGTAGTTAGATTATAATCAGACAGGCTTATATATACATATTACTATACATTTGTATTATCAGCTCCTTCCATGTGCTTAGATGGTAATGGATGCTCACACCACCATAGATCCTCTCAGGTTAGGAGAGAACATGAGCTCCATGTGCTCCATGTGCTGCATGTGCTGCATCTATCCCCCACAGGAAGTTACATAGCTGTGACCTCTCTAAGTAATTCACATCAGAGGTCACAGAGTAATCACAGAGAAATAATAGGTGACAGGCAATGCATGTAAAATACAATTACATTCCAACAAACCCCTTCTCATGCATAACTGTCATGCAATTATTTATTCATACAAAGTCCAAGCTTTATACGCAGATTCACAAAATGTTCTCTGGGTAACGGTTTGGTCATGATGTCAGCTGTCATCTCACTGGTGTGACAATAGTGTAGACTGATGACCCCTTCTTTCGCCAACTCTCGCACGTTGTGGTATTTCGTTGCGATGTGCTTGGTGCGTGACTGAACCTTGTCATTCTGTGACAGTCGGATGCAGCTCTGATTATCTTCCATTATCTGGATTGGTCTCTGTTCAGCTATTCCAAAATCCAGCAAAAGTTTTTCAATCCACATCAGTTCTCTGCACGCTTCCGATACGGCCACGTATTCAGCTTCTGTAGAAGACAAACTCACAATACTTTGTTTATGACTGGCCCATGAAATTTGTACATTTCCATACATAAACACATATCCACTTGTGGATTTATAATCAGAATGATCCCCTGCCCAATCTGAATCACAGTAACATATTAGTTTTGGATTACTATTGGCTGAAATCTTTAATTTACAATCAATGGTACCCTTTAAATACCTTACCATCCTTTTAACTGCAGTCCAATCTGATTTGGTAGGTGAGCTGACCCTTCTGCTCAAAATTCCTACTGCATTTGCTATATCAGCCCTGTATGTGGTAGCTAGATATAAAAGCTTACCTATGGCTGATCTATATTGGATGTTATCTGGTAAAGGTTCTCTTACTGTTTCATCCTTCAGAAAATCAGTGATCATGGGAGTGCTTACAACTTGGGCATCTTGCATACCTAAACTTTCAATAAGCTCATTTATTTTCTGCTTCTGGCTTAGAAGATAAGAACCATCATTTTGTTTCTCAATTTCTATCCCAAGATAGTATGACACATTACCAAGTTCTTTTATCTCAACATTCTGGTTTAAACACTTTACAATGTCCTTGTACTCTTGCTCACTTTCGCTTGCAATGAGCAGATCATCAACAAAAGCTAAAATGTATGCATATTGTCCATTTGTGCACCTAGTGTAAATCCTAAATTTGTCAATATTTCATGCAATTTGTCATTCCAACATTTTGCACTTTGCTTTAATCCATAAAGACCTTTGTTTAATTTACACACTAGCTGTCTTTGTTTTGTATTTATGAAACCTGTTGGCTGTTCCATGTACAAGTCTTCAGTTATATCTCCATGAAGAAACGCTGTTTTCACATCAATGTGGTTGACTTGCATGCCTTTTGAGACTGCAATGCTCAGAAGTGTTCTTATTGTCGTGTGTTTCACTACAGGTGCAAACACTTCATCAAAATCTTCTCCATATTTTTGAAGATATCCCTTTGCGACTAATCTGGCTTTATACCTTTCCACTTTTCCTTGTGCATTCCTTTTTAACTTGAATACCCATTTGCATCCTATAGCTTTCTTGCCAGGAGGTAATTTTGTAAGAATCCAAGTATTATTTTTATCCAATGCATCAATTTCTTCTTGTGCAGCTTTATGCCATTCAGCAGCTTCTTCTGCTGGCATTTTCTCAATCTCGTCCCATGTTAAGGGCTCTTGAGCTTCTGCTGACTTTGTTAGGTAAGACAGTCTTGGGGGTGGAACACCTTTGTTTTCCCTGGATGAGCGTCTGACAACAGGTTGGTCTGACCTTTCCGCATCCTCTAAATCTGAGAGTCCTTCTCTAATTGATTCCCCTTCTCCAACTGTACTGTCTTCTTCAATGATCCTTTCTGTGTCTGCTTCCTCTGCCTGTTCCTCGTTAGATACAGGTGAGTTGCTTTCAGACATCTGCCTTGGTATGGCATTTATATACACTGGCATGTCTATTATGGTTCTAGTTTCATATTCTGGATGATAAGGCTCATCTGGGATAATCCAGCCTTTATCAACCCTTTTGTTTTCATCAAAATATGTAACATGTCTTATGCCAACAATGCCAGTTTTCAGATTCAAAATTCTATATCCTTTGTGTCCTGGAGCATAGCCAACTAAAATGCCCCTTTCTGTTGTGGAATCCAGCTTATGCCTTCTTTGCTTTGGTATATGAGCATATGCTGTACTTCCAAATGTTCTTATGTGTGACAGGTTTGGCTTCCTACCATGCCATGTCTCATGTGGTGTGCGCTCAGCGCCTTTAGTTGGCATTCTGTTTTGTAGGTACACTGCTGTGAGAATGGCTTCCCCCCATAGTCTTTTAGGGAGATTGCTATCTGACAGCATACATCTGGTCATTTCCACAAGTGACCTAAATTTTCTCTCTGCAACAGAATTTTGCTCTGGTGTATAAGCTACTGTTGTGATATGCTGAATGCCTTCTTGTTCTAGTAATGTGCGCATGCTTTGTGAAGTGAACTCACCACCATTGTCGGTCTGAAGAACCTTTGGTTTTCTTTCAAATTTATTGCTCACCATGGCTACGTATTTCTTCAGCATGTCTGTGACTTGACTTTTTTCTTTCAGCAAATAGGCCACACAATATCTAGAGAAATCATCCAAGAATATTAGCACAAATCTGTTATTTCCCAATGATGGGATATTAAACGGTCCACATAAGTCACTGTGTATTAAGTCCAGTACTTTATTACTCCTATTTCCTGTGTATGCAGGAAATGAGGGTCTTACACCCTTTTGAGTAACACAGTCTATGCATTTCTCTATTTTACCAGCATCTGCACTTATCTGAATGCCGGTGGCCAGTTGCTTACTGTAAAGATCCTGGATCACCTTAGAATCACGATGTCCCAGGCGGCGGTGCCAGATTTCCGGACTACATTTACCATCATTCTTCCTTACTTGCGCCAGATGTGAGGCTTCACCTGAAATGTTCAGCTTATAAACATCATTATGCATAAAAGCTTCAGCATACACTTCATCATTTTTAGAGATTGTGCACTTACTGTTTTCAAAATGAATCACAAATCCCTTCTTATCTAATGTAGATACACTAAGCATATTGCAAACTGCTTGGGGAATATACAAGACATCACTTACAGGAATTTCTTTAACTTCATTAGACACTTTGCATTTTAAGAATCCAATCCCTTTTGCTTGGATCTTAGCAGTCCCTGCGTTTGCAGTTTTAAGAATACCTTCCTCTGGACACATTTCCTGAAAGAAATTCTTACAATTGGTTAAATGGCATGTGCTCCCCGAATCCAAAATCCAAGTACTTTCATTTGAATTATTATTTACCATAGTCAAAGATTTTTCTGCCATTAGAAAGCCCTTGTGTTTATCTTTGTCCTTCATACATTTCCTGGTTTGAAAATTCTTTAGTTCCATTGGCTTAGGTGAGCTAGAGGGAGTGTTTTGTGTTTCCTTACACCATTTAGATACATGTCCCTCCTTTCCACATGAGTAGCAAATCAGCTTGCCCTTGGGTGGAGTTTTCCCATAGCTCCGCCTTTCTCTGTTCTTTGCCAAGAAATTTGTTTCATTTCTCTCTGACTTGCTTTGAGAACACATCTCCTCAGAATCATTTATTATGCATTCCTGCCTTAGTTTTGATGTTGTCTGTTCAAAAGATTGCCCTTCAATGGCCTCATTTACAGACCTAAAAACATCAAACTTCTTTGATAGTGAGGTAAAAAGAAATGCTCTTTTCAATGCATCACACATGGGAATTCCTGAAAGTTCTAGCTTTTGAAATGAAGACATAAGATGCATAATGTGATCATTACATTTACTTTTATCCCTTAATTTGGTTTCATTCAACTCTGCCAACCAAATTGGTTGCTGCTTTGCATATGTAGTTGCATACATAGTTCTCAGTTTATATAAAATGTCCTTTGGTGTATCTTTTCCCTCCACTAATATGGCTTGTTTCTCTGAGAGAGCTTCCAAAAGCATGCACTTCACATAATAGTTTGCATTGTCCCATTCAGCCATATTTTCAGCTGTTCTGTCTTGGTCTAAGCATATATTTAATCTTTTTGCTCGAAGGAGACATATGAATCTTAGTTCCCACTGCCGATAATTAAACTCAGTTAATTTAGGCACCTTGAGAGAATAGAAAAATGGTGAATTTCTTCCCTCAGCCATTTTCTTAGCCTTCTGTCTGCTGTGTGGGGGGAGAGAGAGACAGACTGAATCTTTCCTTTAAAACTTAAGAGAAAAATGTGGCCTTTTTTTCTGCCTGGTAATATTTCTCTTCTTTTTCAATTCCTGAGCCCTGGGCCCGTAACCCTTTTGTTGGATTATTTGTAGTAAATAATTAGCAGATCTTAGTACACACAGCTTCAGCTTTAGAAATGTTAATTTCTTTCTTCATCTCTCTCTCATTCACCCCTGAATAATTCACTGCTGAGTCACTTTAAAGTTGAAGTAACAAAACATCTGTTTACTCACAGTTTGTAGTTAGATTATAATCAGACAGGCTTATATATACATATTACTATACATTTGTATTATCAGCTCCTTCCATGTGCTTAGATGGTAATGGATGCTCACACCACCATAGATCCTCTCAGGTTAGGAGAGAACATGAGCTCCATGTGCTCCATGTGCTGCATCTATCCCCCACAGGAAGTTACATAGCTGTGACCTCTCTAAGTAATTCACATCAGAGGTCACAGAGTAATCACAGAGAAATAATAGGTGACAGGCAATGCATGTAAAATACAATTACATTCCAACAGTCCTGATCTCTGGCTTTTTTTTTTTTTGCGGTCTGGCTATTTCCTGCATGTTATTTACTTATTTAGCAAGCCCAGTTCAGATTTATATTTTTCTGGAGGGCTTGTCTCTGTTTTTAGAGATACTGTCTTTGGATTGCTAGGATTTAGTGCAACCTATGATGATACTGTATCTATTATGTAGACACAGTGCATGCTCTTAACATCATTCATTTCTAAACATCCCTATTATATACAGTGATATGAAAAAGCCCCCCCCCCCCCCCCCCCCCCATTTACCCTATGATTATATTACTTCATTCTCATGGTAAGGCTCAATATATAGTAAGGTGTACATTCAACAGGGCTTCCTGAAATCAAACCTGGCTGTGTTCAAATAACAGAATCTAATTATCAATTAAATTTGGCCAGTTGGTTGATTTTGCAACCAAAGGGGCAGTCACTTTTTTACATGGGTGATATGGGTATTGGATAACTTTGTTCCTTAAATAAATGATGTAATAATTTAAAAAAAAACGTGTTTATGTGTTTACTCAGATTCCTTTTGTCTAATATTACGTTTTGTTTAAAGATCAGAAACTATTCAGTGTGACATATAAGGAATAACAGGGTGGAGGAGTGGCCTAGTGGTTAGAGTGGTGGACTTTTGTCCTGGGGAACTGAGGAACTGAGTTCGATTCCTAGCACAGGCAGCTCCTTGTGACTCTGGGCAAGTCACTTAACCCTCCATTGCCCCATGTAAGCCGCATTGAGCCTGCCATGAGTGGGAAAGCGCAGGGTACAAATGTAACAAAAAAATATAAGGAAGGGGGGAAGTTTTTCACATCACTGTAATACAATAGTTACATTTAAAATGCCTTTCATTCATTCATTTATTATATTTGCTATACCGTCTTGGTCTGCCAGTTAGCAATCTAAAAACAATTTACAACAATTTAAGAGTAATGAAAAGAACTACAGCAGCTGAAGGAAAAGAAAATTCAGGCATACACAAAAGGCCATCAACAAGAGATCCTAGCTTACAGGTTTCACAACAACCACCACCCACATATTAGAAAACAATAAATGGGAAGAAATGCCATGGTCAGATCACAATAAACTCACTTTCACACTTCAGTGGACAGAAAAAGGCAAAAACAGGGAATCAAGAACACCACAATGCTTTATGACAAGAGGAAAAGATAGACAACCACAATTTCTGGCAAACAACATTGAACGAACAAACAAAAATAGAATCCAGCAATATCCAATTCATGAGAAACTGTGACGAACAAAGCAAAACCACATTGGACAAAACAGCACCACTCAGAATGAAAAAAATGTAAAAAAAAGAACCACGTCCCTGGTTTAATGAAGAAACTATGCAGGAAATTAGAAAGACAACGGTTCAAAAACAAATCACTAAATAGAACTAGCAAGTAATAATTAATTTGCTATAGAGAAATTCAAGGAGGAAAAAGAACTTCAGTGGCTTAGGTTACATCTAAAGTGGAACTTGGACTAATGACCAGCCTTTACTTCTTCATTAGTCCTAAAAACATCCAATATTTAATTGCATAATTTTTAAACTTTGTAACAATTTTTAAATTTTTCTATAAAGTCCATTAATATTTAAACTCTTCAAGGTACTTATCTGAAGAAACACTGCTACGCTCTACAGCATGGCTGTTTCACCCTGGCTTCGTCAAGAACGTTTTTTTATGCAGCACTCAGTACCCTAAAAATCATATTTAACAAATTAACCACGACTATGCTTACTTGACTACATAAGTACATAAGTATTGCCATACTGGGAAAGACCAAAGGTCCATCGAGCCCAGCATCCTGTTTCCAACAGTGGCCAATCCAAATCACAAATACCTGGCAAGATCCCAAAAAAGTACAAAACATTTTATACTGCTTATCCCAGAAATAGTGGATTTTCCCCAAGTCCATTTAATAACGGTCTATGGACTTTCCTTTAGGAAGCCGTCCAAACCTTTTTTAAACTCTGCTAAGCTAACCGCCTTTGCCATATTCTCTGGCAACGAATTCCAGAGTTTAATTACAAGTTGATTGAAGAAAAAGTTTCTCCGATTAGTTTTAAATTTACTACATTGTAGCTTCATTGCATGCCCCCCAGTCCTAGTATTTTTGGAAAGCGTGAACAGACGCTTCACATCTACCCATTCAATTCCAGTCATTATTTTATAGACCTCTATCATATCTCCCCTCAGTCGCCATTTCTCCAAGCTGAACAGCCCTAGCCGCTTTAGCCTTTCCTCATAGGGAAGTCGCCCCATCCCCTTTATCATTTTCGTCACCCTTCTCTGCACCTTTTCTAATTCCACTATATCTTTTTTGAGATGCAGCGATCAGAATTGAACACAATATTCGAGGTGCGGTCGCACCATGGAGCGATACAAAGGCATTATAACATCCTCATTTTTGTTTTCCATTCCTTTCCTAATAATACCTAACATTCTACAAGCTTAAGGTTATTTCTCACATCAACAGAATATTCATAATTCTTGGAAAAGTTTCTTACCTGTGCCGTATTAATGGAAAAATGAAAAAATTGTTAAAAAATTGAAAAATAATGCAATTAAATACTGGAGGTTTTCTAGGATTAATAAAAAAGTTGAGTCATTAGTCCAAGTTCCACTTTAGACGTGGCCTAAGCCGCTGAAGTCCTTTTTCCTCCTTGAATTTCTGTATAGCAAATTATTACTTGATAGTTCACCATTATCACTGATACTGTTCAACGTAATGATGGCCCCAACTCAGCAAAACACTGGAAAAATGGGTTTCAATCCATTTATATATGTCGATGTCACCATCTATATAGCTTTCACAAACATCATAAGTACATAAGTCCATAAGTAGTGCCATACTGGGAAAGACCAAAGGTCCATCTAGCCCAGCATCCTGTCACCGACAGTGGCCAATCCAGGTCAAGGGCACCTGGCACGCTCCCCAAACGTAAAAACATTCCAGACAAGTTGTACCTAAAAATGAGGAATTTTTCCAGTCCATTTAATAGCGGTCTATGGACTTGTCCTTTAGGAATCTATCTAACCCCTTTTTAAACTCCGTCAAGCTAACCGCCCGTACCACGTTCTCCGGCAATGAATTCCAGAGTCTAATTACACGTTGGGTGAAGAAAAATTTTCTCCGATTCGTTTTAAATTTACCACACTGTAGCTTCAACTCATGCCCTCTAGTCCTAGTATTTTTGGATAGCGTGAACAGTCGCTTCACATCCACCCGATCCATTCCACTCATTATTTTATACACTTCTATCATATCTCCCCTCAGCCGTCTCTTCTCCAAGCTGAAAAGCCCTAGCCTTCTCAGCCTCTCTTCATAGGAAAGTCGTCCCATCCCCACTATCATTTTCGTCGCCCTTCGCTGTACCTTTTCCAATTCTACTATATCTTTTTTGAGATACGGAGACCAGTACTGAACACAATACTCCAGGTGCGGTCGCACCATGGAGCGATACAACGGCATTATAACATCCGCACACCTGGACTCCATACCCTTCTTAATAACACCCAACATTCTATTCGCTTTCCTAGCCGCAGCAGCACACTGAGCAGAAGGTTTCAGCGTATCATCGACGACGACACCCAGATCCCTTTCTTGATCCGTAACTCCTAACGCGGAACCTTGCAAGACGTAGCTATAATTCGGGTTCCTCTTACCCACATGCATCACTTTGCACTTGTCAACATTGAACTTCATCTGCCACTTGCACGCCCATTCTCCCAGTCTCGCAAGGTCCTCCTGTAATCGTTCACATTCCTCCTGCGACTTGACGACCCTGAATAATTTTGTGTCATCGGCGAATTTAATTACCTCACTAGTTATTCCCATCTCTAGGTCATTTATAAATACATTAAAAAGCAACGGACCCAGCACAGACCCCTGCGGGACCCCACTAACTACCCTCCTCCACTGAGAATACTGGCCACGCAATCCTACTCTCTGCTTCCTATCTTTCAACCAGTTCTTAATCCATAATAATACCCTACCTCCGATTCCATGACTCTGCAATTTCTTCAGGAGTCTTTCGTGCGGCACTTTGTCAAACGCCTTCTGAAAATCCAGATATACAATATCAACCGGCTCCCCATTGTCCACATGTTTGCTTACCCCCTCAAAAAAATGCATTAGATTGGTGAGGCAAGACTTCCCTTCACTAAATCCGTGCTGACTTTGTCTCATCAGTCCATGTTTTTGTATATGCTCTGCAATTTTATTCTTAATAATAGCCTCCACCATCTTGCCCGGCACCGACGTCAGACTCACCGGTCTATAATTTCCCGGATCTCCTCTGGAACCCTTCTTAAAAATCGGAGTAACATTGGCTACCCTCCAGTCTTCCGGTATTACACTCGATTTTAGGGACAGATTGCATATTTCTAACAGTAGCTCCGCAAGTTCATTTTTTAGTTCTATTAATACTCTGGGATGAATACCATCAGGTCCCGGTGATTTACTACTCTTCAGCTTGCTGAACTGACCCATTACATCCTCCAAGGTTACAGAGAATTTGTTTAGTTTCTCCGATTCCCCCGCTTCAAATATTCTTTCCGGCACCGGTGTCCCCCCCAAATCCTCCTCGGTGAAGACCGAAGCAAAGAATTCGTTTAATTTCTCCGCTACGGCTTTGTCCTCCTTGATCGCCCCTTTAACACCATTTTCGTCCAGCGGCCCAACCGACTCTTTGGCCGGTTTCCTGCTTTTAATGTATCTAAAAAAGTTTTTACTATGTATTTTTGCTTCCAACGCTAATTTCTTCTCAAAGTCCTTTTTTGCCCTCCTTATCTCCGCTTTGCATTTGGCTTGGCATTCCTTATGATCTATCCTGTTACTTTCAGTTGGTTCTCTTCTCCACTTTCTGAAGGATTGTTTTTTGGCTCTAATGATTTCCTTTATCTTACTGTTTAGCCACGCCGGCTGACGTTTAGTCTTTTTTCCCTTTTTTCTAATACGTGGAATATATTTGTCCTGAACCTCCAGGATGGCGTTTTTAAACAGCATCCACGCCTGATGCAAGTTTTTTACTCTGCGAGCTGCTCCTTTCAGTCTTTTTTTTTTTTTTTTTTTTTTTTTTTGGGACTTGATATACTGCCTGTGTTTTTTTGCAACTACATTCAAAACAGTTTACATAGTATATACAGGTACTTATTTGTACCTGGGGCAATGGAGGGTTAAGTGACTTGCCCAGAGTCACAAGGAGCTGCAGTGGGAATCGAACTCAGTTCCCCAGGATCAAAGTCCACTGCACTAACCACTAGGCTACTCCTCCACTCCACAAGGTCAAACAAGGACTGGCCCTCATGGAAAACTGGGCCACCATTTTCAAACTCAAACTAAACAGAGACAAAACCAAATTCCTAGTTCTATCTAGACCGCACAATCCTATTTCTGACTGACACTTCAAAACTGACCAAAACACATACCCAATATAATCTCAAATGAAAATACTAGGAGTCATCTTTGACAAATATCTAATCACTTGAAAATCACGTATCTGCAATCATGTCAAAATGTTTCAGAACGCTCTGGAAACTAAGAATTAGAGACTACTTTCCCACACAATCCTTCCAACTAATAACACAATCGATGATAATGTCACAAATAGATTACTGCTATGTAGCATATATAGGATGCAAAAAAACATATTGAAATCTTTGCAGACTGTGCAAAACACGGCAGCAAGACTAATATTCAAAAAGTCAAAATATGAAAGGGTACTCCACTGTTCTTAGTAACATAGTAAATGACAGTCCATCCATTCTGCCCAACAAGATAAACTCAATTTACATGGTATGCAATACTTTATATGTATACCTGAGTTTGATTTGTCCTTGCCTTTCTCAGGGCACAGACCGTAGAAGTCTGCCCAGCACTGTTCCTGTACTAAAAGTTCTGAAGCTAACATCGAAGCCCCTTAAAATGTACACTCCAGACCCTTCATATCTATTCAGTTACGATTAGGGCACAGACTGTAGAAGTACGCCCTGCACCGGTTTTATTCTCCAAATACCGGCATAGCCACCCAATCTCTGCTCAGATTCCATAGATCCATTCCTTCTAAACAGGATTCCTTTGTGTTTATCCCATGCACGTTTGAATTCCATTACCGTTTTCATGTCCACTGCCTCCCGCAGGAGGGCATTCCACTATTTACCACCCGTGAAAAAATACTTCCTGACATTACTCCTGAGTCTGCCCCTCTTCAACCTCAATTCATGTCCTCTAGTTCTACCACCTTCCCATCTCCAGAAAAGGTTTGTTTGCGGATTAATACCTTTTAAATATTTGAATGTCTGTATCACGTCACCCGTTTCTCCTTTCCTCCAAGGTACACATGTTCAGGTCGGCAAGTCTCTTCTCGTATGGTCTGCAACGCAAATCCCATACCATTTTCATCATGTTACACTGGCTCCCATTCAAAGCCAGATTGTTCTTTAAAACTAGCATGATTATTTTCAAAATCCTGTTCAGCATGGCACCTGACAATATGTTAGACTTGATTGAACTATCACCTAGAAACTCAAGTCCAGAAACCAGAGGATACTTACTACTCCACTACTGCAGAAACATAACTTACAAATCTATATATACTGCTGGATTCAGTTACCTAGGCTGCAAATGGTGGAACTCGATTCCGCAGGCCACAAGAAGGATTACTAATTATCTTCAGTTCAGAAAAGATCTAAAAACATCTCTCTCCAAGACATTCTATAGATAACACACAGGAAATAACGACCCAGAACACTTGCTAATGAAAACTGAAACATCTCACATGTACTATTCATGGCACAAAATATCTGCTACTATTTATTACATTTGTATCCCACATTATCCCACCTTTTTGCAGGCTCAATGTGGCTTACAATTCATCGTGGATACTGGAAAAGGAAGAATATACATTTGGTTTTACAGAAAGCTTTGGGTACATGATGGTGAAATACATGACAGTGTTAGAGCAAAGACATTAAAGAGCTTAAAGAACATTTCTGGATATCTTAAAGAATGAATAGTTACACGTGTTGATCTTTGTGATATATTCTGTCGAAGAGATAAGTTTTCAGCAGTTTGCGGAAGTTGGTCATTTCATAGACCGTTTTCAGGTTGCGTGGCAGCACGTTCCAGAACTGTGTGCTTGTATAGGAGGGGGTTGATGCATGCATTAATTTGTATTTCAAGCCTTTACACATAGGAGGATGAAGATTGAGGAATGTGCGAGAGGATTTTTTCGTGTTTCTGGGTGGTAGTTCTATTAGGTCTGACATGTAGGCTGGGGCATCACCATGGATGATTTTATGGACCAAGGTACAGAGTTTGAACGTGATGCGTTCTATAGTTGCAACGGTGTAACAATAATGCAACCACTCTTAAGAACCAACTAGTTTTGGAAAATTGTGGGATAAAAGAATGCATAAATAAATATCAGAGGGGTTTTTCTTGTATCACTTCCCTCTCAACCCATACAATGAACAACCTCTATTTCCCACATCTCTGCAACATCGGTGCCCGTATCTTCCTCACTTTTTCCAATGTGCCATAGACTCTGGCCGCCAGTACCTCCATATCCATTACCTTACTCACTTCCAGCCACCAAAACACCAATGTAGTTTTTGGATCAACTGATTTTAGGAATCATCATATTCTTGTCAGCATAAGTAAGGAAGATTATTCTCCAAAGGAAGAACCAATTGCGTGAATTCCCTAATTTCCTTCATTACTCCCTCCCACACCTCTTGAACCAAGCCCTCGCCAGCGCTGATCACTATAGCCTTTCCTTTTAGCAGCCAGTCTCACTAGTGTCAAATAACTCCATACTAAGATCTTATACTATTGCCCCACTATAGATGCATTAAATGAGGCCTTCCAAACATCAATTGATAAGGTTTCCCATATGTCCTTCTCAAACTCCTCCTCCAACTCTTTCTGCCAGGCTCCTCTTGCCCCCAGTTCCTCCTGCTCTAACTGAGCCTGTACACACTTATATAATCTCCCTATCTGTCCTTTTCACCTTCTTCCTTGAGAATATCTCCCTTTCTAACCCCACAGGTTGCCTCACGAACGTCACCCTGGAGGGCGTGGATGGCATGAGGAAGGATCTAAGCTTGAAGAATGGTCCGATAATTGGCAACTAAGATTTAATGCAAACAAATGCAGGTTCATGCACTTGGGTCACAAAAGCCCAAGGGAACTATATGAGTATAGGGGGTGAAGTGCTTCTGTGTACGAAAGAAGAGCAGGTCTTGGGAGTACCTGTGTCTGATGATCTTAAAATGGCCAAACAGGTAGAAATGGCACACTCAAAATCAGAGGGATGCTTGGTTGCATAAGGAGAGGGATGACCAGCAGGGGAAAAAAAAAAAAAAAGAGGCGATAGAGCCCTTGTACAAGTCTCTGGTGAGGCGCCATTTAGAGTACTGCGTGCAATTCTGGAGATCGCACCTACAGAAAGATATAAAACAGGATGGAGTCGGTCCGGACAGTGGCTACAAAACTGGTAAGCGGTCTTGGTCATAAAACATATAGGGCCAGGCTTACGTACCTCAACATGTATGTATACAACGGGAGAGAGGAGATATGATAGAGACGTTTAAATACCTCAATGGAGTTAATGTACAGGAGGTGAACCTTTTTCAATGAGAGGGCATAGGATGAAGTTAAGAGGAAACAGGCTTAGGAGGAATCTAACAAAATACTCTTTCGTGGAAAGGGTGGTGGATATGTGGAATGGCCTCCTGGTAGAAGTCGTGGAGAAGAGGACTGTGTCAGAATTTAAGAAAGCATGGGATAGGCACATGGGATCTCTTAGGAAAAGAAGGAATTAGTGGTTACTGAGGAAGGGCCTTTTGACCCTTATCTGCTGTCACGATTCTGTTTCTACCCAGCCCAGACACTTAACTGTAGATATGCATAAAATGGAAAGTCATTCAACTGAAACTGATTTTTAAACTCCAACCAAGTACAGAAAGTGTCCTCTTGAAATAACTGCTTAACATACTGCAGTAAGAAATGTTGGACCATTTCCCTTGCCTGCAGTGACCAAACTTCTCAACTCCTCCCACGGTGGAATAATCGGACTCACACCCCCTCTCCTTTCTCCACAATTTTATGACACTGTCCTCTAGCCCCCCTCAGTCCCATATCTCCCCTCCCTGCTAACCAATTCATCTATTCCTTTCCCCTCCTGTGTCCCATTCCGCTGATGCACTTTAGGGAAAAGACACTGATTAAATAACCCAAATAACACTTCTAGGTAATAAAAAATAAAAAGAAATTGGGCAAGTTAATTCCTTTATTCTTCCACCTTTGCTGCACGGTTTTCAGTCATAGCCCTCAGTTGACGTCATAGCCAAGTTAAATCAGAAACCAACTTATGCACCCGCTTAAATAAGGAATTCTTGGCTTTCCTTTTCAACTAACACAGGAGGGGTTTAGATACCAAAGTGGAGGATTTATATCTACTCAATTATGTTCCTTAGTTGGGAGCAAAACAACAAGATAGAACTGTGAGGGAAAGTATGTCTCACTTGGTGAGGTTGCGTGGCCTTGGATAAATTTTATTTAGTTGTTGCATTTGTATCCCACATTTTCCCACCTATTTGCAGATTCAATGTGGCTTACAAGATTCTGTCATGACATTCGTCATTAAAGTAAAAGATACAATTGGTATTACATAAAGAACATGGATAACATAATAGAATTAAGCAATCAGGTACAGAGGGGAAACATTCAGAATATTAGGTAAGTGGTGATGCATTGCAGTTCCTATCATGGATCGTTGTGGTATGCCTTGTTGAAGAGATAATGATGATCCTTCCCAAATTTCTTTTCTTGTTTTTGCAATTACCTATCTGGCCCATTATGGCATCCCTCGTTACCATCATCTCACACCCTTTGATCTACTTTTTACCCTTTCCTCCCCCTTCTCCCCCATTAAATGAAGCTGGATCACGCCCAGACCCATTACCCCCCTTTTCCTCTGCTATGCTGCCCCCTCCCCTACTCCCTGCAGGGAACTGAGAAACAAATAAGAAGGTTAAATGTAAGATGCTCCAACATACTTCAAGAAATTCCATATATACATCTCTACATTTGAGTGACATCTGCCCCCTCTCTTTTCCCCCATCCATCCACTACCTGAAATGCTTTTAATTACAACAATGCAAACAACATTCCACAGAATTTTCAATGTTGACAGCTGTTCGTACAGTCCACTACTTATGTCATGGTAAAATTGAGTATATTTAAATTTTTCCTTAGTATCTGGGGCCCTCAATCTCTCTCCTTGTTCTATTTTTATGATCTTTGACTTTTTATATTTTTATACAATATAAAGCAGCTTTTTTTTATTGCATTTCACTGGTATGACAAAACTGTTAATGGAGTCTTTCAAGGATACATTTATATTTTACACCCTATTATTTGCCCTCAAAGCTATAGTGCGGTGACCAAGGCAAAAATAAATAGATAGGATACATAAATAAAAGGGTAAAACATCATCGAGTGGCCCAATCTTAGCCTTGATCAGAATCCAGTCAAAACTGTGGCATGACAAAGACTTCTGTCAAATGTTCAGTTATGCAGAGAAGAATGGCGAGAAATCTAGGCTGAGGCTCACAGTTATTCTTGCTTCTACCAAGTACTGACTCAGGGAGGAGGAGAGACTTATCAAGTTGTTGCATTTCAGTTTTGTCTTTTAGATAAGGGAGAGTGAATAGCAAAACATAAAACATCAAAAACCAATTCCACTGTAAAGCTTGAGAGTGACTTTGCTAAACCAATAAAGGTATTAATATTAATGTGGGAAAGAGGGAGATTCAGTATAAGGTGTCTCCGCAGCTCAGTCAATTTTCAATGCAACTGCCACTATTTCATGGCCAAGCATCACAATCTTGAAGCGATAATACAATAAGTAAATCATTCCCCACATATCACTTTACAAAAACCGCATCCAGTCCTTGAATAGAAATGTTTTTGTGGTGACAAGTCTCTTAAACATTAATCAAATTAGACTTACATAATAATATAAGGAAGGGAGTACCATAAATGACCCAACCAGCAGTGCAGAACACTTACCTGGAGTTCATTGCTGGTGGTAGTTCTCCGACAGAGTACTCCATTTCGGAGAATCGTTCCTCAGGGACAGTGGTGCTAAGTCTCCCCACGTGTCATGCAGTTATCAGGCTCTGGACACAGCTCTTCCCCACATTAATATTAATACCTTCACTCCTATTCGCTATCTCAAAAGAGAGATGCCAAATAGGAGGGGAGCGATTAGTAAGCTCGACTCAGGAGAGAGACCTTGGGATGTTGGTGTCAGAAGATATGAAGGTGAAGAAACAATGTGACAAGGTGACGGCTGTGGCCAGAAGGATGCTAGGCTGCATAGAGAGGGGTATAACCAGCAGAAGAATGGAGGTGTTGATGCCCCTCTATAAGCCGTTGGTGAGGCCCCACTTGGAGTACTATGTTCAGTATTGGAGGCCGTATCTTGCTAAAGATGTAAAAAGACTGGAAGCAGTGCAAAGAAAAGCTACAAAAATGGTATGGGATTTGCGTTGCAAACCGTACGAGAAGAGAATTGCCGAACATGTATACCTTGGAGGAAAGGAGAAACAGGGGTGACACGATTCAGACGTTCAAATATTTGAAAGGTATTAATCTGCAAACAAACCTTTTCTGGAGACGGGAAGGTGGTAGAACTAGAGGACATGAATTGAGGTTGAAGGGGGGCAGACTGAGGAGTAATGTCAGGAGGTATTTTTTTATGGAAAGGGCGGTAGATATGTGGAATGCCCTCCCGCAGGAGGTGGTGAAATGAAAATGGTAATGGAATTCAAACATGAATGGGATAAACACAAAGGAATCCTGCTTAGAAGGAAAGGATCCACGAAATCAGCAGAGATTGGGTGGCAACGCCGGTAATTGGGAAGCTAAACCAGTGCTGAGCAGACTTCTACGGTCTATGACCTGATTGTAACTGAATAGATTTGGATGGGCTGGAGCGTAAATTTTAAGGGGCTTCGACGTCAGCGTCAGAACTTTTTTTTTTGTTTAATGTTTTTACTGAGGTTTTCAATAATACAACAAAAGAGAGGAAGGAAAAAAAACCAACAACTTATACAAAACAATACACAGGAAGCCGAGATCAAACATTAGGCAATACAATTAGACAGCTGATGTCAGAAAGAGGTCGAGAGTTTTCCATTTCTGAGAACCATAATGAGACCCCGGAATAGCAGGCACTGAACGCTGCTCATATTTCTTGTACAATAAAACCCAATTCCACCAAAAAATGACATTGACTGGAGAGTTGTCTTTTCAATGCGATATTATTAATTTCAATGCAATAGAGACCAAGAAGTCAAAAAGAAGTTTCTCTCTCTCTGCAAATAGAAATGGGGTGCAAATTGACTTCCAGATGACATACTTTGGTAGAAAAGAGCCCTGAAACCCCAAAATCCCTTGCAGCTTCAGAACTTTTAGTACAAGAACACTGCTGAGCCGACTTCTATGGTCTGTGCCCTGAGAAAGGCAAAGACAAATCAAACTCGGATATAAAGTATCACATACCATGTAAAATAAGTTTATCTTGTTGGGCAGACTGGATGGATGGACTGTTCAGGTCTTTACCTGCCGTCATTTACTATGTTTTCTGTGTTACTGTGGTTTAGATAAGTCTCTCACAAACTTTACAGTGGGGATTGGTTTTCATTGTTTTGTGTTCCCCCTAATAAAACACTTTTTTCTCCTACAAGGTGTGGGGTATAAAGCACAGACGAGTGTGAAAAAAAATCACAAATACATGGACAATAAAATGTGGAAAACATTCTTTAGCCACTGTTCAGAGTCCAGCATCCTTGCAGATAACCCACAGCACTCTCTCACTCACCTTCAGCTTGGCAGCCTGGTGGAAGTAGGCTGCACAGATGCACTTCCTAACGATGTCCCAGTCTGTACCACATGAAGAAAGGCTCATTCTCTGCTGTACCATGATATCTTTCAGCTGGGCCCGCACCTCTCTCACCTAGAAGAGGGACCCAGAGGTGGGGATTAGAATCCAAGCACAAGACAGAATTTTAGTTACCTTGCTCAATTCCTGTTTCATTAATTCTCTCAAACTCTAGTATATAGTAGACTCCTTATGTTGCAGACTCCAGTCCAGTGAGGACAAGGTCTTACACCACTTTCTTTATCCCACTCCCTGGCACAAAAATACACCTTCATTGCTTCAAGCTAAAAAAAAAAAAAAACAAATTAAATATAGTAAAATAATATAAAATGAAAAATCAACAGATTAAAGAATCACTGAAGAGCCTGGATGTTTAAGCCTTTGCTCTATAATACTTGCACATATCTCTGTGATTTAGGCCATCTTAAAACTGCGCAGCTGTAAATGGCTGAGAGATCAGCCTACAATTTTGGACTAGACTATTATATTCTGCTTAGTTCCTAATTGGATTCAAGGTGAATTACATAACAAGAAATCCTTAATAACAGAGGAGAGTTTCAACAGACAGATTTATTTACTAAACAGAGGTTAGCTGTGTGGTTTTTGCCAAATCTGTTTTTAAAACTTCCCAAAATGGCACCGGAAAAAAAGAAATTGGTGCAGAATGGTTTTCTATAATGGGTGATCCAGGATTGGCCCGTTTTAAAGAACGGCGCTCACTTTTGGGTACAAGGAGTTACATCAACTGAAACCAGATGTAAATCCCGGCATGCAAGTTAGGTGCAAATCTCAGAATCCTATAACAATGTGTGCATTTTAAGGGAACACTCCTGTCCCGCCTATGCTCCTCCCATGACCACATCCCCTTTAGAGATCCGCACAGAAGCATTTACACGCTATTCTATAAATGGAGGTGTGTGTTTTTACGCAAATCTCCGGTTTCTGTCCTATTCTGGTGTCTTGCAGCTGTTAGAATTCTTTTTTCACGCCAAAAGTTCAGCACGGAAGTAGCGCCACGTATAGAATTTCACCCTTAAGATCAAACAAGCTGTTTTGAATTCAATATATGATTTCATTGGGAGCCAGTGAAGGCTTTCCAAAAAAGAAGATGCCCTTTCAAATTTGCCTAACTTGTAAAGCGATCTTGCTACAGCACAGCCAAGGAAAGTTAGGAACTTTGGTAGGGCTTTTTCTGCTTTCTTTTTCTTTCTACTGGTGCAAATACTTCTGCAACTGCAGTATGGTTGGAAAACATCATCAAAGTTGTTGCCCCAGTTATAGCTTCTGCCTCTGTGCAGACAGAAAATGTGATTCCAGGAGAGGGGCTGGTTCCATGTGCAAGATGTCTTCAGCTTGAATCCCTCATGAAAGAAATGAAAGAACTGAGAGAGGAGGTGGCAAGGTTGAGAAGCATCCGCGAATATGAGAAATACATCGATGAAATGCTTCAAGAAGCATCAAAGATTTCCAACAGTGGGAAAAAAAAAGCTGTGCTGAAAGAGGACAGCTTGATTCAGATCACGAGACCCTGCAGGATCGACACCACTTGCCCTTGAACTAAAGGACCGACATCCAGCACTTGAAGTGGAGGAGGTGACAGCATCCCAGGGACAGAAGGAATCAGAGCTCGAAATCCCCAAAGTTGATGGATCAGTGACTGCTAAGAGGTGAAAGGTAGTGATGGATGGTGATTCTCTTCTGAGGCGTACAGAGGCGTCCATCTGCAGGCCAGACACGATGACCCGGGAAGCGTGCAAGTACCAGGTACCAAAACTCAAGATGTTACAGAGCACTTACAGAGACTCATCAAGTCATCCATGCTTATTAATTTTTCTGTAATTCCTTATGTTTTGTATCAATGTTTTGGGGTTTTTTTTTTTCATTTATTGTATCTCACCTTGAATCTCAAACTGAGGGAGTTGACAGGTGACAAGTCCTCTATACTATAACATAACAAATAATACAATCGGAAGGGTACCCAGCAGTATCAAAAGTGACTTCATGGCTCTGGGAGAGAGGGTGAAGCAGACATGCACAGCTGGTGGTCTCGTCGATCCTCCCTGTTTAGAGTAAAGGCCAAGGCAGAGAAGCTCACATCCTAGAGATGAATATGTGGCTGTACAGATGGTGTTATCAAGAGCATTTTGGCTTCCTGGACCATGGGATGCTTTTCCAAAGGCTGTTGAGTAGAAATGGGGCCAATCCAGGTCACAAATACCTGCCAAGGTCCCAAAAAAGTACAAAACATTTTATACTGCTTATCCCAGAAATAGTGGATTTTCCCCAAGTCTATTTAATAATGGTCTATGGACTTTTCCTTTAGGAAGCTGTCCAAAGCTTTTTTAAACTCCACTAAGCTAACTGCCTTTACCACATTCTCCGGCAATGAATTCCGGAGTTTAATTACACGTTGAGTGAAGAAACATTTTCTCAGACTCGTTTTACATTTACTATATTGTAGCTTCATCGCATGCCCCCTAGTCCTAGTATTTTTGGAAAGCGTAAACAGACGCTTCACATCTACTCGTTCAACTCCACTCATTATTTTATAGACCTCTATCATATCTCCCCTCAGCCGCCTTTTCTCCAAGCTGAAGAGCCCTAGCCGCTTTAGCCTTTCCTCATAGGGAAGTTATCTCATCCCCCTTATTTTCGTTGCCCTTCTCTGCACCTTTTCTAATTCTACTATATCTTTTTTGAGATGTGGCAACCAGAATTGAACACAATATTCGAGGTGAAATTGCACCATGGAGCGATACAAAGGCTTTAAACTAGAATTGTTGGGGCAGGGTGATCAAAGCCCCCAGTAAGTACAAGCCCACAGGTAAATTTATTTTAGATTTTGCTCACACCTTTTTCAGTAGTAGCTCGAGGTGAGTTACATTCAGGTACTCTAGATATTTCTCTATCCCAGGAGGGCTCACAATCTAAGTTTGTACCTGAGGCAATGGAGGGTTAAGTGACTTGCCCAAGATTGTAAGCTCTTCGAGCAGGGACTGTCCTTCTTTGATAAACTGTACAGCGCTGCGTAATCCTAGTAGCGCTCTAGAATGTTAAGTAGTAGTAGTAGATCACAAGGAGCAGCAGTGGGATTTGAACCGGCCACCTCTGGATTACAAGATCGGTGCTCTAACCACTTGGCCACTCCTCCACTCCGACTCATGAAGCGTTAAATACCTCTACACAAATGGGAAAAAGGGGCAACATCTAAGCAGTATATACTACTGCCCAAAGTATGGGAAACCATGGTTTTAGATCCTTGACAGCGATGAAGAGGCTAATTCGGGCTATAATCTGTTCAGGAAAGACAGGGTAGGAAGAAATGAGGGGGAGTGGCATTATATGTTAAAGATAATATTAAAATCACACAACTGCAAGACCTACAAAAAGGTTTGGACAAGTTCCTGGAGGAAAGGTCCATAGTTTGTTATTGAGATGGACATGAGGGAAGCCACTGTTTGCCCTGAGATTGGTAGCATGGAATGTTGCTACTATTTGGGTTTCTGCCATGTACTTGTGACCTGGATTGGCCACTGATGGAAGGAGGATACTGGGCTAGATGGACCATTGGTCTGATCCAGTATGGCTATTCTTATGTTATGTTCTACAGCTTATGGAAGAGGCACTGGAAATGCAAATGGAAGAAAAAACAGCCAATATGGTGAAATGGGGGGACAAGACATTTTTCAGATGTATTAATGACAGAAGGAAGCGCAAAAGTGGCATTGCGAGACTCAAACGTGGGGAGAAATATGTAGAAGCTGATAATGAGGCAGAATCGCTTAATAAATATTTCTGTTCTGTGTTTACAGCTGAAGGGCCAAGAGCAAGACCACCAAAGATAAACACAAATATGAATGGAGGGGCAGTAGTCCCTGAACGATTTTCATAAGAACATAAGCGTTGGCATACTGGGACAGACCGAAGGTCCATCAAGCCTAGTATCCTGTTTCCAACAGTGACCATGCCAGGTGACAAGTTACCTTGCAAAATCCCAGAAGACTGTGTTCATGAGGAGCTGGTTAAACTAAAGATGTACAAAGCAATGGGGTCGAAGATCTGCAAAATTTCTCTTTTACCACTGGTACTTATTAATCATATTTATAAATAAACTGATTCTCATATACTTGTTCTGAATACAATCATAAAAAGCTATCAAAGAAAATAAACAGCTCTCATTGTCAAAGCATACATAAGCAGAATTTTGCTATCTGATTAGCAGAATCTTGTGTCAACTGGTAAACAAGAGATTAGGTCCTCACCCTTTAAAATCTACACAATCTAATGTGAACCTACTGGGCCAAGAGACACTGATTCATGCCTTCATAGCCATCAATCCAAGGATTCCTTGACCTTGGAACCAACATGAATTGAAAGTGTAGGTCAAGCCTAGTACCATGTCATATGGCTATCAACCAAAACTGAGACAGCCTTGCTCAAAATGCAGCCCCTCATGCGCAATGATGTATTCTCAAGAGAAGATGACAAGTTTCTGCAGACACCAAAGTTTGCTGAATTACCAAATCTCAGGCATTAACACAGAAGCCTTGTCCAACTGTGCAGAAATTCTTGCTCCCGAGAAAGAATAACTTCTGAGACAGATTAAGAGCGTCATCTAGTTAGTAATCCACAATAAGAGTGCAACGCTGCAAGCATTCCAGCACTATCTGAGCTCAGGCAAGAAAACATCCTCAATCACAGTGAAAAAGCTTTCACAAGATGCTAACTAGTGTACATTTCATGGCTAGGATTAGAAATATTTCACACTACTTGAGCTTTTGAAAAGCTGTAAAATCCTGCTTATTCCAGCATTATTTCTGCTGCCGCTCTTGCAATTTGTCTAAGGTTGTACTGTTTTTATTGTTGTAACCCGCCTTGAACCCTGTGGTTAGGCGAGATATAAATGCTGTTATTAAATTACATTTTTATTACTAGTTCACTATGACAGTTCTGGGTTTTAGTGCTGCATTAAAGTGATACTTTCTGTGATACCAACAGGCTTCTTTAAGCAAATAACTAAAAAAGGACTAAGGAAGAGAGACTTTATGGCCACAAACATTTATGATGGAAATGTGTTTTTCTTGGTGTTTTCCTCCTCCACACGTCTGATAAACTCTAGTTTTGTTTGAGTCGTAACAGCATGTTTTTGGAAACTACTCTAGCCAAAGCAATTTTGATGGTGAAGCCTGAGTGAAATCATTAATTAGATTTACTGGTATAATAATGAACTGATTCAATCTTTATTCTTTCCTTTCTGTTCCAGTTTCTGGTGATGTTTTTGGAAACGTCTTTATTACTTAGAATTTTACTTTGTAATATGTAGGGACAGAAAAATGCAGCAAACTTGGACATTAGCTCAGAATTCTTAAGAACGCAGGCAATAATTTTTCTTAATGATTATAAGTTTCTCCCCTTTATTTCAAATGCCCTTCGAACATCCTCTTCATTCTCCCTACTTTAACAATTCCCTCCAAAAGCCCTATGGATCAAACCAATGGTTCATCAAGCCAAGCATGCCGTTTGCAACATTTGAAATGCTCAAATACCATGTCCCTGTTCTTTCCCCAGATCCCTATGTCTGCCTAGTGTTAATGGCTCTGTCCTCCAGATACTTCTTCAAAATTCAGCTATGCTATTAACATTGACCCTATTCTTGGAAAACAAATTCCACAGTTTGTGTACAAAATAAGTACATTCACATTTTACAGAGTTCACTGTGGGTTACATAACCATAAATAAATGACGTATTTGTCCAAGAGCTTAAAAGCATAAATTACATAATCAGCAAATAATCAGAAGGACAAGTACTACAAACGTACCCAACAGAAACATCTTAAGCATCCTTCTAAAATCTATATAATGTCTATCAGAAAAGAATTCCATAAAGAACAGCTTGATATGAGGAAGAGGATAAGACAACCTTTTTAATAGTAGAAAAGCCCAATAATACTTGCTGACATAGCCGATCGGATTTGTATCCTAAAAGATGAACCAATTCAGTCATATAAAAAGGAGATTTTCAATAAACAATTTCAAAAACCATTACCCCAAGCTTAAACTAAACCTTGGCTTCTATTGGAAGCCAATCAAATGATATACTTTGTATATAATATGTAAACTGCTTTGATTATTACCACAGAAAGGGCGTATATCAAATCCCATCTCCTTTCTCCCTATTGACTAAACATTACCTATTACCTGTTTGAACTAGGACTAGGGAACATGGCAGTAAGATTACTATATTGGTTGAACAATGAATTTAAAAATCAAGTTAGAAAGGGAAAGGGAAATGGGACTTGATATACCGCCTTTCTGTGTTTTTTTGCAACTACATTCAAAACGGTTTACATAGTATATACAGGTACTTATTTGTACCAGGGGCAATGGAGGGTTAAGTGATTTGCCCAGAGTCACAAGGAGCTGCAGTGGGAATCGAACCCAGTTCTCCAGGATCAAAGTCCACTGCACTAACCACTAGGCTACTCCTCCACTCCGCTTACAGCGCAGAATGCGTAAGAGTCATATTTTTAGCAAAGATGATTCTATCACTCCGTTAATGAAATAATTACGCTGACTACTGATAGAAGCTAGATTAGAATTTAAGATGCTGGTTCATAAGACTTTTACTGAGCTGCTCCTGCCTATTTGTCCAAATATGTTTTAAGAACAAGCAGAAATTGCTTCACACTCCTTCTGTCGCCCCCTTAAGGTATCTTTATCAAGCCGCAACTTATTGGAATATGTTACCTCTGCTCAATTGGCAATTGGAAAATTATAGTTTATTTAGAAAGATGCTGAAAACCTTGCTGTTTAGGAAATATTACCATCTGAATTCATTATTGTTGCTGCGGTCTGTTTGAATTTGTTGGGTATTATATTTTCTTGAAGAATGCTTCGATATTTTGATTGTAACCCGCACTCAACTGGTTGGTAGTTGTGGGATATAGGACTAAAATAATATAATAATACTAATGATAAATACCCTATTTATTAATCCCATTTTCTTTGTGATTTTAAAATCTCTCGTGTCTTCTCTAAGCTGAAGAGCAATAACTGCTCAGCTTTCTTCACAGGTGAACCACACCAACTCTTTACCAATTCTGCTGCCCTTCCCTGTGTTTGTCTTCTTCCTCAAGCCCTCCTCTACCCCTTGCATCTCTCTACTCATAGGTCTTCCTTATCCCTTTCCCCAGACCTTCATGCATACCTTCCTCATAGCCTTGGTATGAATGAAATGTTCGTTACACCAGATACTTGAGTAGTTGTTGTTCTTCCATTGCAGGTAAACATTCAGGTATGTCAGATGATCACTCTCAGGCACAGCAAACTTCTCCCGTATCTGATCACTTTCCTCTTCTCGACCCTGTGGAGAGTGTGGAATGGGCAAATCCCAAAGTTAAAACTATGCATAAAGAGAAAGACAGCAGTTATCAGGGGACCACATACACATGAGTATTCCATGCAAACCAAGGAGTCCACCAAGGATCAAGTTTGATTAGCCCCGACACCTTTCGTCCTCCCCCAATACAGCTTAGTGCTATCCCTAATGGACACTTAAGCAATGCTCAGACCATGCCCCCAACTAGAACAGCATCCTCCTACCCATCAGCTGGGTTTCCACTTACTGCCGACCAGCCGTGAAAGTGCTTACCTGTAATGAGGGTTCTCTGTAGACAGCAGGATAAACCAAACAAGCTTATGGGTGACATATAACAGGTTCAAGACAGACCAGCTCTCCAAAATCAAAAACAGAGGTGATGTTCCTAAGCATTCATGGAGCTCCTGCACAGCTACTACCTCACAGAGAATTTATGAAGGTGTGTGGGTACATACATCTAATCCCTCCTGCAGTTTTCTCTTTGACAAGGAGGATGAATTGGCCACACAAGGAGGTTGCCCTAATCCTGTCTGATGGATTCTACAGGGCAACTGAACAAGCAGTTTTACAAAGCTCACAACCTACCCCTCCCCCATAGTATGCTCTCTATTAAACAATTGGTGAATACACGAAGTGCTGAAGTGAGACCAAACGGTAGTACTTTGTATTGATAATGTATTCTGTTCAGTGTGAAATGGAGATACTGCCTTGAAACTGGATGTACTGGAATATGAATGTAAGCATCCCATAAATCCAGGGATGCTAAATAAACACCTCAATGCAAAAACGGAAGAATGGTTGCTAATGTGGTCATATGGAATTTCTCCTTTTGAGATATCTGTTGAGATGTCCGAGGTCCAGAATGGCATGATAGCCCCCTGTCTTTTTTGGGATTAGAAAATACCTGGAATAAAATCCCTGAGCCTTCTGGGCAGCAGGGACCACTTCGATCGCCTGTGCTTCCAGAAGCCTGGCAACCTCACCTCCCTTTGTAGAAGCTGAAGATGATGGCGCTTGATTTGAGGCGGACCTCTGACTGGAGGACAGCTTAAAAAAGATGAGATGGTAACCCTCTCATACGACTTGTAGCACCCATGAATCGTTCGTAATAGTTGTCCAAGCATTGTAAAAATCAAGAAAGATGACCACCCCCCTTTAGTTTTTGCTGAAGGGAGTTGTCCAAAACTTGTTCCTGGCTTTTGTGATTGAGCCTGAGGAAATTTCTGACTTTTCTTGTCACGGGAATTCTTAACAAGATAAGGATGTCATTGCCTATTCTGCCTATTCTGACAACTGGATCTAGAATAAGGATATGACCTCTTACTGTGATATCTATTCCTAAGATTATAATATAGAAGATGCTTATAAGCAGATTTAGATAGCTTCAAATGATCTTCTTCTAGGGTATCCAAAGTTGTACATTTATCCTTTATGCCCTCTATCATTTGAGAGACTTCCTCCCCAAAAAGATTATCTCCAATGCAAGGAATATCAGCACCTTTATCAAAAATATCCTTATTAAGGGCTGAAGACTGTAGCCACGCCATCCATCGTGTAGAGATCACAATAACCGATCCCGTAACAGCCGTCTCATAACTATTATTAGCCACCCGAATCATGTGTAGAGAGCACTCTTCAAGGTTGTCTAATACTGAACGCAGGAGAGTGAGGTTAGTATCTGTCAAATTCGATTCCAACTTTGTGAGGTCATCCATTAAAGTATAGATATATTGTACATAGTGATAAGCGTGTACAGCAATTCTAGCCTGCAACATGAAGTTCTGATAAGACTTTTTCCCCATCATATCCATACTCTTAAGATCTTTGGAGGGCAGATGAGATGTAGATTCCTTCCCCATTTTATGTTTCCTCATGGCGGATTTAACAACCACTGATGTGTGAGGAAGTTGTTGTACCCCATGTTCTACAATATTTTGTACTTTATACTTATCTAGAATATGTTGAGTAGGGCGAATAGAATATGGTGCTGCCCAAAGCTTTTTGTTGTTCCTGAAGGATATCTTCAATAAGAAGGAGAACACACTCTCTGTTCAGTTTGAGATATTTCAAAACTGAACGTTTCTTGGCAGGTTGGTCAGCAGGCTGAGAAGGTGATGACAACTCTAAAGCCCGAGCCATTTTCAGACGGAACCTAGGGTAGGAAGAATCTTCCTGTATACGCTGTGCATCCTTTTTAAACAGTAGTATCAGTATTCTTATTTTGAGTAGACCTGTTTGCAGACGAAGCCTGCGAGATTGGAGACTGTGATCTAGAATGACATGCAGAAACACTGCAAGACAGAAGATGTTTATCCTGAGAAAATACTGGCGATCCTGTCCAAGATTTTTTCCTAGAACTAGGAGACACATGCATAGGATGTTGAGTCTGCTGAGGTTGTTCTGAAGTCAAGACAGGATGCTTCCTAATAGAAAGAGCCAGAGGTTTGTGGTGGAGAATTTGAAAGCTGCTGCAAAAACTGTGTAATGAGAGATATAAACCCCAATGCTACTGTATCTAACTGCTGAGTCTAATAAATTTCCATCGTACGCACTGACAGTTGTGGAGGAGGTGGAGAAGCTGAACAGACGATCTGATTGAATGATTAGATCTAGACGAAACTGTATGTCTAGATGACCTGGCTGTCAAACAACAGCATCTGTGATGCCAATGACTGTGCCTGCCTTGATGATGGGGAGAAGACCAGCTGCAACTGGACTGAGATGAACGTTGGTGATGTCGACTGAGACTCCTAGAATGTGATCGACACTGAGACTCAACAGAAGTGCGAGAAGTACAAGATGACAAACTGACCACACTCCTAACAGATTCCAAAGATCGAATCTGAGCGATATCCACCAGCATCAACTGCATCAAGCCAATAAGAGACTAAGAAGGAAGATCTGTACAAATGGGCTTCCCATCGTAAACGAGTCCACCCACTTTGACGTCAACAGCACGTACAATGCCGGACGTGTCCTGTAAGACAGAAGCCACCTGATCCTGATCCCCAGGCATTGTAGCAGGAGGGATAACAGAATCGGTTATAGAGCTTTAACTTTGAGTAAAACCAGACATCTCCATCTTTTTAACAAGGTGGCGAGTCTTAGTTTTTTTTATTTGAGTAGATTTGTCCAAAGCTGTTTAATGGACTAAATCTTTTAGTTTTAAAGAACGGATCTCCAGCAACTTCACTGACATCTAATTACAATTTGCACATTTATCAGTGCTGTGTTGCTGACCTAAGGCACTGCGAATGTAGGTCCGTAACTGACACTTTTCAGTTACAAAGAGAACAGTCCTCAAATCCTGGCTTTTGGGACACAGGGAAAAATAAGTCTGCTAAACTGAATTAAAAAATTATAGGAATTAATAATTAAAGTTAAATAAAAATACGAAGGCTAAATAAAATAAATATAAATATTTGACAGAACTGAAAGCACACGGGTCGCTGTATCGCACTGTGGAAAAAATAAAGCTGAAGTGTGAGGGAAGATTCTAATAAATATATAGTACATGCAGTGGCGGGAAGGCAGGAGCATACGAAGACAACTCTGTAGTTTGCTGTGCTAAGAGACCAAGACATCACTTCAACTGTGTGGCTAAGTAATCCCACCGTCCATGGAAAGCCTCCCAACTCAAAATATACTTTAGCTCATGAGGATCCCCAAACTCTGTCAGCTGAAGACTTCCTCCATAAACGGCCAGAACTCCTTTTCACCAAGCTTGGCAGGCTGCAGCAGCAACTCTGAGCCACCGATGCCAGCACCCCACTCATGCTTAGTTATCGGTGGCTCAAGGATGTTGCTGTCGTCTGCCAAGCTTAGTAGTAGGGAATTCTGGCTGCCTTCAGAGGAGGTCCTCAGTTGATGGGGCTTGGGGAATCCCATTAGCGACAGCAAGAGTCAGGACTGGTGATAGACGTGTTAGGGCCAAGGAAAGAAAATAAAGAAGACCCCCCCCCCCCCCAAATTCCCTCACCTCCCTGCCTCCCCTCCAATCTCCCCATCTGACATTACAATCACACTGACAGACCCTCACCAAATACAGAACAAGGGATCACAAATTAGAAATAAAAAAAATGAAGACAAAAATTGAACTGGGAACCTCGGCATGTACTGCAACAGCAGAGAAATAAAAACAGAAATGTATTTCCTTTTCTACTGAACACAATAAAATGACATCCACTATGCACATTTCTCAAGATAACAAATTTCAGTTAATAAATTCAAAATAAATTGCCTTTTCTACCTTTGTTGTCTGGTCATTTTATTTTTCCATCATGTTTGTTCCAGTTTCTCTTTTACACCTTCCTGTCTTTCTACTAATTCTCCTTTAAGTAGCTGTTGTTCATTTGTCTTTTCTCCTCTCTCATTCCATCACTACATTTGCCTCTAACATATTGATCTTCCATTTTAGCTCATTCCTCTCTTTTTTTCTGTTCTGCTCTGTCCATTCAAATTTCACCCTCTTTTTAACCCTTCTTTCTTTTTACTTTTCAGATATCAGATTTCCATCCCCTTCTTTCATCCACTAGCTCTATTCCCCATCTCACTCCTTTCCCAGCCTTCCATTCCCTTCCATCTTCAATCTACTCCCTGTAATCACTATCCTCCTCTCGTTCATTTCCTTGCCACCCACCTTGACCTTTCTCACATGGTTCCATCAATCCCAGTGTCTCCCTCCCTTCAACCTTCTAGCCCAGCATCTGTTCACTCTCTCCTCTCTCACCCTCCACCCTCTCCCAGCATTTTCCTGTCCCTTCTCTCTTGCCCCCTTCCCCAGGGCCCAGCATTTCTCCCTCTCTCTTCCCTTCTGCCCATAGTCCAGCATCTCTCCCTTATTCCATTCTGCCCCTGGATCCAACATCTCCCTCCTTCTTCCTCCCTCCTGTGCAGCATCACTCCTTCCCTCTCCTCCGCCCTCATATCTAACATCATTCCCTCTCTCCCATTCTCCACCATTCTCTCCCTTGTATCCCAAATCTAACATCTCTCTCCCCCTGCAACTTCTATCTCTCCCTTCCCTCCACCACCATGTCTGGACTGGTCTGGAGAGATGTAAACAAATTAGTATTTTTCAAAAGAAGTCACTAACATGAGGTACTACAGGTTAGACACTGCTGCAGTAAAATGCATGATTTTGCTGAAGCATAGTAAATACCTCCCTGATTGTGGAACATGGAGACAGTCTGGGATTATGTGAGAATTTTGATTTTATAGTTTTTTATTTTTTTACGATGAGTATTTGATACTGCCTTGTACTGCACAATTGACAAGTAGAATATAAATACCAATGTAAATATATATTTATTCATCTCACCTTTGGTCTATAAAAGATAGCAGGCACAGAAAGCATGGATACAATGACAAGGATCTCACAGCTGCAGCCCATATCACAGGAAACAATCACCATCTTGGACAGTGCCGGATCCAGGGGGAATTCCACCATCAATCGCCCCGTAGACGTCAAGCTACCTAGAAGGGATATATGTACGCAAACTGGTTACGGAACAAAGCCGGGGCCTAACGACTCCAAAGCCATTACTGATACAGAATGGGATAGCAATGTACCACTAATAATCTAATCTTACAAAGTGCTGAAAAAGTTTGTGAACCCTATGCATAACGAGAAATACAAGTTCTTACCATGATACCCTTGTTTAATTGAAGCCAGTCATTTCTCATGCAGTAAAAAGGCGATAAATGCAACAACGTCATGTTATTGACCCCATAATCCTCGAACTATGCCCTCCAGGATATAAAATCACCCACTGGACCAGATCGGAAAAGAGAGGTGGAGGCATTGCACTAATATATAGAGAACAATTCACTACCGAAACCACCGCTGAGTCCATAACACCCCAACTAGAAATCGTCTCATTCAGAATCCAAAACAAATCTCCGATTGATCAGTTGAATTGCATCTTGTTCTACAGACCACCCGGCAATTGGAATGAAAGCCAACCAATCTTCACGGACTTCATCTCAAACACTTGTGTTAATAACTGCAACACACTAATACTAGGTGACATAAACCTTCACCTAGAAAATCCCAACTCCGCCAATGCACGTGAATGTAAAGAATTCTTACAGTCCTGGGATCTCAAATGCCTCAAATACAAACTACCCACACTAAGGGACACATACTGGACCTCCTAGCACACAAACTGTACACAGATCATAACCTAGCAATAACAAACATCAAATAACATGTTTAGAGTGTTTGTACATTTGGGAAGCTTGCCAGGTGCCCTTGGCCTGGATTGGCCGCTGTCGTGGACAGGTTGCTGGGCTCGATGGACCCTTGGTCTTTTCCCAAGTACTTATGTACTTAAATGGTCAGAAACACCTTGGACCGACCACTACAAATTGAACCTATCCCTAAACTGGCGAAAAAAGGGATTAACTCGCACATCAGAACAAACAACTTACACTATGAGAGGACAAATAGATCCACAAATATTCTGGCAACAGATATATGACAATGGTTGGATAACAAGATCTGACTCCACACATTACCTCAATCAATGGGAGGATAGATGCAGAACCGTACTAAACGAAATAGCACCTTTAAAGACAAGAACATCAAGAAGACAAAACTCAATACCTTGGTACAATGATGAATTAAAAAATAAAACAACACACAAATCAGAAAACTAGAACGAGCATGGAAAAAAGCAAAAGACGAACACACACTCAATGCATGGAAACAAATATGCAATTAGACAAGCCAAAAGGTCCTATTACAAAACCAAACTAGGACCGGACAACAAAGATCTCAAGAAACTATTTCAACTTGTAAATAAGCTATTAGACACCACCCCTGTCACCACATCCAACACAGACATCCCACCTGCAGACAAACTGGCCACCTACTTTAAAGATAAAATAACAAAACTACGCAGCACCCTTCCTCATCATAAAACCGATATCAAAAACGTCTTCGACAACCTGGACCTAATCCCGGGCGGATACCCAGCTGACTGAACCTGGTCAACATTCAACCCACTCACCACCGAATCAGTCACACAAGAGACCCATAGGTTCACCAACACCCACTTCAAACTGGACACATGCCCCAGTCACCTACTTAAATACAACCCCAACCGATTCATAGAAGACCTCACATCTTACCTAAACGTCATGCTACAACAAGGCTCCTTCCCTAAGGAATATAGCAACATCCTACTTACCCCAATACCTAAAGACACCAAGAAAAAAAAAATGATCTCACCAATTATCGACTAGTTGCATCTATCCCTCTAGTAGTAAAACTGATGGAGAGCTTGGTAACTAAACAGCTTAAGGAATATTTAGACAAGTTCTCAATACTGCACGACTCACAATCAGGATTCCGCTCCCACCAAAGCACTGAAATCGTACTAGTTACTCTCCTGGTCAAATTCAAGCAAGAAATAGCTATAGGTAAAAGCATACTTCTCCAATTTGACATGTCGAGCATATTCGACATGGTAAACCGCAACATATTACTGAGACTGCTTGGCCACTTTGGGATTGATGGAAATGTACTTAACAGGATCAAGGGCTTTCTTACCACCAGCTGGTGTAGGGTTTGACGTGGACAGCACGCCAATGTTTGGCATGCTGCTCGCTGATCATTGTGGAGGAATAGGTTTAGCACGCATTTGCATGCTACTTGTGCTAAAAGCCCTGTTTAGCATGCATTTGTATGCTAGTTGCATTCAGAGCCTGCGAGCATGTTTCACGCACTTGGGCGCTGTGATCATGGGGCGGTAGCAAACACAGATGCTAGTATGGCGCTAACAGCCTCTAGCGCCCGCGTTTCCTTCTGATCATCTGTCCATGAAAGAAGGGTGAGAAAGGAGATGAACTGGAAGGATTAGAAGTGAAGAGAGAAGGAAGGAGGGAGAAGGTGGTGTGGAGAAAAGATGCAAGGAGGGAGGGAGATGTAAGAAAGAGGTGGAGAAAAGTAAATAAATGGGAAGGCCAGGAGCAAGAGATGTGTGTGAGAGAATGGGGGTGGGGGGAGAGAGTGAAGAGAATGGAAGAGTACAGATAGTATAAAGAAAAATACAAATCTAAACAAAGTGATGGAAGAAAATGAGTAACAAGAAAAACATAGAAGTCAACGGGGGAGAGGAAATGATTGGATTTTTTTTTTCATTTTTTATAGCCATTCGTTATTTAATTAAGGAATGGCTATAAGAAATGGGAAAAAAATCCAAACAAAATTACAATAAAAATAAACAAAGGCAATTAAGAATATATTAAGACATAAAGAGGTATGAAAACATGATATCCTATCATGCTGAGAAAGTTGAGGTTACCAGCAGCAGCAGACCTGGGAGAGGGGGGTGGGACATTAATATTAGAGAGTTTGTGAAGAAGATCACTAGAAATAAAACATAAAAAAGAAAATAAGATGATACCTTTTTTATTGGACATAACTTATACCTTTAAAAGTGGACTAACACGGCTACCACACCTCTCTACTGAAGAGAGGATGAAACTGTCAGGGACGGGGGGAGACCAACAGATGCCAAACAAAGCAGACAAACTATGTCTATGGCTACTAGTGACCGCAGAGGAAAGTGTAAGGAAGAAATGTTTTTAAGGTAGGAAAGAAAGCTCAAATCAAACATCAATGTACATGTTGTAAAACCTCTGTATTTCCCCAGTCAAGAAATCTCTCCACTAAATAATGTGTGATAAAGACACTGTCATAACTTGGGACATGCCCTTTCGCTCATCATGGGCGATATCTATATTATTGCCTCACCTCGAGTGTACTCATGTTATTCTGCTTCCCAGACCCTTCCTGTTCTCTCAAACGTGGCATTACTTGTGCCAGTCTGCTCAGTAATCTGCTTCTTTGGCTACTCATGTCATGCACCAAATTAAGCACTAGGCATTCCATTTATCACTCTCAGTACGGACATTACCCATGTTGCACCTGCTCCAGTATATTACTTAGTAGGGGGGTGAGAGTTAACCATCTTAATAGTTTCCCCCATCAATTACTTATGATTCGGCTCTGCCCCTCTCGCTCCTTACCTCCAGTTTTTACCCATCTTAGTTCCCCCATGCTAGATAGGACAGCATGAGATAAGCATGTGGGATCACTTAGGAAAAGGAAGAGTTAGGGGTTACAGAGGATGGGCAGACTGGATGGGTCTTATGGCCTTTATCTGCTGTCATGTTTCTATTTGACTTGCTCCACCTCTCTTAATGCACAGCACATATCACATTCCCCTGAAGCAGCCTTTGATATCACACCCCTTACTCCTGTATATCATAGAGGCCATGAAAAGGTGCAAACCATACATATTTCTAGCTATTTTGCTTTTCTTGAGCTGGGAGCAGACTTAAGAGTTGCAAGAGAGCTATAATGTGCTTTTTCTGAAAAATATCTTTCTAAGGCTGTGGTCTGACATTTGGCCTATGCTAACGTGATAAGTTGCTGGTCAGGAACTAAGACTGAGACTCCTATGAGTAAGGACATCTGCTGTATCCAGATAATCAAAAAGGGCAGACTGGATGGACCGTTCAGGTCATTTATCTGCTGTCATTTACTATGTTACTATGTTAAAATTGAAGTCTTAGCAAGAGGGTGGGGGCAGTAACATGGTAACTTTACCCTTAATGAAAACGTATGCTTATGTGCATGACAGGCCCTGTCAATTTAAAAGAAATAAATTATAGAATTTCATGGAGCGTGTTGGAACATGAGTCGTCATAACAGGTAACAGAATATTCTGGAAAGATGCATATTCATTAGGTAGGAAAGGTAATTATAATTAAGATAATGAAGAAAGGAAGAAAAAAGTATTTAAGAGGAAAAAGAACTGAGGATGGCGAGCCTCAGTGTGTCCACTAGCAGGTGGACATATTGACAGCTCCCAGGGAAAAACTGTTTTTATTTGCTACATATTATACTCTATTGGGAGTTTATTTCTTATTATTTCAATGATTACTGATTGGCTTCTTTGACAATTTGAATAAGCATTTTTTATGTCTAATACTTACTTAGTAGCCAGAATTTTATTGCCTGGAATTCTACCTGGGGGAGTAAAGATTTACTCAAGCGTTCACCCCCCCCACCCCCCCCCAGGAGACCTCCAGAAGGTTACTTCTGTTTCAAAGGCAAGAAAGAAAGGGGACACTCCTTCCCCCGTTACCCCTACTACCCTCCCTCACCTGTGTTATCCAAAGCTCCCAGGATCCAAAGCTGGTACATAGAGTTCAACATGTTGTCCTCTGGGGGTGGATCCATGAAGTGGAACTGCAGCAGGTCCTGGACACCAAGTGACTTGAGTAGCAGCACCACATTGGCCAGATTTGTACGCTGGATCTCCGGGACAGTAGTGCACAGCAATTCATTCTTGTAGGCACTTTGTGTGTACAGCCTAGGGGTTGCAGAGAATGACTCTTAAGTGCACACAAGCTACATAAAGCAAAACCACTCCCTCTAAGGAGCACCATACTCAACTGTACAAGGCTTCCAAGCACCCTGGCCTCCAGTCATTGAAATATACTAGAATTTGGGTGAAGGCTGATTTGGTTTTCTTGCAGACAGTTGTCCGCTATGAGCTAGATGGAATGAAAAACAGACATCTCATAAGCAAAAAAGGGCATTTCATACCTGAAGCACTGCCCTGGACCTGTCCTGCCAGCTCGACCTGACCGCTGATTGGCGTTGGCTTGACTGATGGGATAAATCTGCAAAGCATCCATTCCTATTCTAGGATTGAAGACCTGAGAACAGTTAAGTGGGATTTCGGAAAGAAAGGGTTGAAAGAAACAAGAGAAATGAAGTTAAGCAAAAAGAAAGAAGAAAGTGAAAGAAAAAAAGGAAGAAGCAGATAAAAGACCATTAGTAATAGAGAACACAAATCTCTTTCCAGCAGTCCAAGAGCAAGTAGACCTAACCACCCCCAAACACACAGGGCTAAGTATATTAATGGGTTTTACCTATGTTATTGTGAGGAGTTACCTAAATTAAAGGTAAGTGATGGGGCCAGATGTTAAAATGCCTTTGTATTGTTCCATGGTACAACCGCACCCCGAATACTGTGTGCAATTCTGGTCACCGCATCTCAAAAAAGATATAGCAGAATTAGAAAAGGTACAGAGAAGGGTGACAGAATGATAAAGGGGATGGGATGACTTCCCTATGAGGAAAGGCTAAAGCGGCTAGGAATGTTCAACAAGGTGCAAACTTGAGGCCACAAAAGCCATTAAGTATAATACAAACAAGATAAGCTAAAAATCCCCTCCCCTTTCCAAAGATTGCTCTACAGGGTCTCACCTCCTGACACCCAAGTGGTACACAGTCTCCTAAATGTCTCAGGATAGCAGGTAAATCATCCCTGAGACGTCTAAAGATAATTCAGTCTGTATTGCTAGATCTCTCTGTGGTTTAAATAGAACTTCTGATGGCTGAATTAAAAAAAAAAAAAAAATTTCTTCCATTTTTCCACTTTTTCATTTATTTATTTTTTTGTTTTGTTTTGTTTTATAGTAGTTATAAATTGAGTAAAACTTCAATTCTTTGAGTCTAGCATTTGGTTCATTTGCATAATGTCAATTATTGACATCATTACGTCAACAAAGGTATTTTTCCCCCTTTTTAAAGGGCAATGGAGTGGTGGCATCTTTTTTAGTGGCCCGTCATGTTAGGCCTACAGCGTGAGCATTGAAAAGCTCATCTTTGGTAAGTATTGTTTCATTTATATAAATAAAAGTTCTCTCTATATCTTTTTTGAATCACAAGTGGCAGGTCATATATTCATTATGGTTTGTTTCTTTTGACTGTGGCTTTTTTCCTAGATTGCCTTAAAATTTCCTTTTAGTATTCTCACCATAAGATCATTGATGCAATGTTCTGGTTTTGTAAACTGGTTGGTATTGTGATGTTTAATATTATGTCTATGTAAATAGGTCTTGTCTTTAGCATCTGGCACCCTTCTTCACACTTTTTGCATAAAACTATACTGCTTTCTCACCCTTTTATCAGCCATCCATCTCTCCCTGTCTCTCACCCACCCAGCTCTCCCCATTTCTCACCTAACCCACCCTCTTTCTGTGAGACTGTCATTGGAATGCTTTTGTGTTTCACTTATATATTTGCTAATTTCTGATCTGAAGAAGGGTTACCTTCGAAAGCTAATCAAAAATTGTATTAAGCTAATAGTTTAATAGTTTAAGAATCTTGATACACCCAGCTTTCTAATAACCAAAGTGGTTTACATTCAATACTTTATATCATAAAAGAACACCAATAAAAACAGGAAAGAATCATCCAACCAAACCTTCCAAACGCACATTCATACTAAAATTAGCATTTAAAAAAAACCAAATTAAGAATACACAAATAATGTATTAATCAAATAATCCTTTGATCTGAAGTCTTCCCAAGAACCTCCATCAAACCAATCCAAATGCCTTCTAACAAAAAAAAAAAAAAAAGTTTTTAAATGCAAAAGCCATTTTTCCCCCTCAACTCCAAAGGGAGTTGGTTCCATAATGCCAGGAGTTTGATAAAAAAAAAAAAAAAAAAAAGCACTTTCCCTGCATGCCCGTGCGTTACTGCAGAGAGCCAATAAGAAAGAGGAACCAAATCTCAAGTATCTCCCAGGAACATAATTACCAATCATCAGAACCAAATATGATGGCATACCCTCATGCAAAACCATATTTACTATTATCAGAATCTTATAAAAAATATATATATAGTCTACTGGTAACCAATGACACTGAACAAATAATGAAGTAACATACTCCCTCAATCTTATACCCCCAAAAGACGAATGGCCACATTTTCCAATGTCCTTAATTTCTTCCACAGACACCTGGGCAATCCTAAATACAATCCTATAATCTAAGTTTGATAATCTGATTTCTAATTACAAAGGAATGTAAAAAGATATGCAAAGAATCACTATCAAAATATGACCTTGCCATAATTACATCCGTAAAGCTGCAAATCCAGAATACAACACCCGAGATCTGCTGTTCGAATCTTATGGCAGAGTCTAAGATTATTCCCAAGTATCTAAATGAATCACATAAAGTTACTCGCCCTGCATAACTAATAAACCTTGGTCTTTTCTATGTTCAAAATCAATCTATGGCTCTTAATCCTGTCCAGAATTGCTAATAAGCATCAAGTCCAATCTACAGGGGTGTGTGGAGGGGGGAATACCAATAAAATTTCATCCACATAAACACATAACTCTACAGGGTACTGCTGAATCAACAATCAATGAAGCCAAAAATAGATTAAATAATACTCAAGAGAGGAAGATACCTGGGGGACTCCACACTTTAATATCAAACCATGGATCGAATTCCCTTATCTTGCACAAGAAAAATGGACAAAAATGAGTGAAACCATTCCAAGACCCGACTGAGCAGACAGTCTAACAACAACCGATGGTCCAGATCTTATGTTAGTCCAATAAAAAAGGTTTTGTTTTGTTACATTTGTACCCCGCACTTTCCCACTCATGGCAGGCTCAATGCGGCTTACATATTATATATAGGTACTTATTTGTACCTGGGGCAATGGAGGGTTAAGTGACTTACCCAGAGTCACAAGGAGCTGCCTGTGCCTGAAGTGGGAATCGAACCCAGTTCCCCAGGACCAAAGTCCACCACTCTGACCACTAGGCCACTCCTCCACTTCAATTTTTATCTCTGTTTTGTTTTATTTCTATTTATTACCTTTAAAAGTGGACTAACACAGCTACCATACCACTTTACTCTGAGAAAATTAAAAACCCATGGGACAGGAGGCAAAGTTCTGTTGTGGATTACAAACTGGTTGATGGATAGAAAACAGAGGGTCGGGTTAAATGGCCATCTCTCAATGGAGGAGGGTGAACAGTGGATTGTTGCATGGATCTGCACTAGGACCAGTGCTATATAACATCTATATAAATAAAATCCCCCCTCAAACGTTCTGAAGCTCACTCCCTGGCAGTGAAGCACTGAACTCCTACTGTTCGTAGGCTAGGCTATCACCCTCACTCATAGACCCTGTAGGGCTATTTCCCTGTGAGCCTCACTCTGCTGCTCTCAGCCTGTGTATACAACTATGTCAAGATGGAGTCTGTGAACTAAGACCCTGCACTTCAGTGACCAAGCAGATTCAACTTTCTGTTTGTGGCAGAGCTCTGCTTGTGGTAAATAACTGGCAGGTCTGGAAAAAACTCAAGGATAAGCAGTGGGCTACCTGACCCTTGCACCTCCTTGATGAGCTACAGGGGGTAAAGGCCATGGTGCCAGCGAGTCTGATGAGAGACAGGAATACATACCACAATGTAACAACTGAAAGATCAAAAAAAAAAAAAAAAAGGTTTTCTTGCTCAGGGAAGGAGCTGGACAAGATCCTGATTGGTTGCTGTCTGGTCACCTGGGAATCAGGGGCCAGAGAGCGAAAACCAGAATGAGAAGGACAGAGAGGACAGACAGAAGAAGAAAGAAAAGAAGAAAGGGAGAATTTGTCTGGTTCTACGGGAAGAAGGGTAGCTGAAAAGAAGACCAGCGAGACCTGAAGTGGTCCACAACCTTGTGAACTGACCATCTGAAGAAAGTACCTGTTGGTTCAGCTCTACCGGCCAGAGAGACTGTAATCCTGCATGCTGCAGAGAGCCTGTGTTGTTTCCTAAGACGGGGACTCGCTGTGGAAAACAGCTGGAGTCTAAAGGGAAAAACCTGTGTCCACTTCATCTGAGAGACCACCTAGAGTCAGCTCGGTGAGGATTACAGAGATTTATTTCCTATAGTCGGGGATTAGCTAGTCGGTTCTTACCTCAGCAAAGGCGGGTTAGTCAGAACTTTGTGATCAGGAAGATGTGCTGCTAACTGTATTACTTCATGACCTAGTCAGTATTACTAATCAGGATTGTGTAATAACCTAGTAACCAGTGATATCAGTGTTTTTGTTAGACAATACATTCTACAGTTGCTTATCAGCATAAGGGAGCTACAATTGTACAGCTGAGCTGTAGTGTAGGGTGTATTATTCTATTTTCTTACCTATATAATAAATTAATATATTTCATAGCAGTGACTTTACTTTTATTCCAGTTCTCTCTAACAGAAGAAAAGTTCTGGTGTAGGCCCAGAACAGCCAGGTTCCTTTATAATATATAACCCCTGGACAGAGCTAGGAAGTTAGTTTAGCCAGACTCCTGTAAACGGAACCTGGGAATTACTCATTGGGTAGCTTTGCCCAGAAGAGTTATTCATCCTATAAATGCTTACAACCCCCCCTCAGCCACGCCCCATCTGCACATAAAAAGCAACCTCAATGTTCTAAGGCTCACTTTGTGGCTTCAGGGTTCGTAAGTTCGAAGCTCTGTAACCACTTTTAGTAACCATCTATCTGTGCCCCGTCCTCATGTCACAACGTTATGACGTCGAGGGCGGTTCATAATGAACACAAGTACACGAAGGTAGGAAGCCCATTCTGTCATCTCTCTTTCAACTCCCCAACGCAGCCGTCATTCCCATACAGTGTAAACGAAGCAACATCGACACTACCTTACAACCCCCCCTCAGCCACGCCCCATCTGCACATAAAAAGCAACCTCAATGTTCTAAGGCTCACTTTGTGGCTTCAGGGTTCGTAAGTTCGAAGCTCTGTAACCACTTTTAGTAACCATCTATCTGTGCCCCGTCCTCATGTCACAACGTTATGACGTCGAGGGCGGTTCATAATGAACACAAGTACACGAAGGTAGGAAGCCCATTCTGTCATCTCTCTTTCAACTCCCCAACGCAGCCGTCATTCCCATACAGTGTAAATGAAGCAACAACGACACTACCTACGCGTCGCCCCCCCTCCAAAATCCAACGCCCCCTGTCTTACTCTCAGAGATGCCCCTGCACGTCACCCCCCTCCAAAAACGACACCCGCGCAACGGCCCTCCCCTCCCCAACATAGGCCCCGCCCATCCCCCTACGTGCACAGTCGCCCCCCTCCAAAATCGCTAGCCCCCATCTGCTACCCTCCCTTCCTCTTACCGGGGTCCCGGCGCATGAACTGAGGGGCAAGGTAGCTCGCAAATTCTGCTGCCTTCCGTTGTCTTCGCTATGAGCTCTGTGCCCTGACTCTCTGGTCCCGCCCAACAGCAAATGAGGGTGGGACCAGACAGTCAGGGCACAGAGCTTATAGCGAACACAACGGAAGGCAGCAGAATCTCAGAACTACCTTGCCCTTCAGTTCTGCCGCTGCGGCTGGGACCCCGGTAAGAGGAGGGGAAGGTAGTAGAGGGAAGTTGCCGATTTTGGAGGGGAGGCCGACGTGCACGTCCGCGGGATGGGCGGGGCCTGTCGGGCATCAGAGGACCTTGCTAGCGCCAGTTTCATTGCTGCCAGAAACCGGCCTTCATTACTAGTATTTATTAATGAACTGGACATTGGAATGATGAATGAGGTGATTAAATTTGCAATGACACGAAACTATTCAAAGTTGTTAAAATACATGCGGATTGTGAAAAATTGCAGGAAGACCTTAAGAAATTGGAAGACTGGGCATCCAAATGGCAGATGAACTTCAATGTGGACAAATGCAAAGTGATGTGCATTGGGAAGAATAATCCAAATCCTAGTTATTTGATACTAGGTTCAACCCTAAGGATCAGCACCCAAGAAAAGCATCTAGGTGTTTTTGTAGACAATACACTGAAATCTTCTACACAGTGTGTTGCGGCGGCCAAAAAAGCAAACAGGGTGCTAGGAATTATTAGTAAAGGGATAGAAAATAAGATAAAGAATATTATAATGTCTCTGTATCTCATCATGGTGCAACCTCACTTTGAGTACTGTGTGCAAATCTGGTCACCATATCTTAAAGCAGAATTAGGATGGCCAAAATGATTAAGGGGATGGAACTCCTCTAATATGAGGAAAAGCTTAAGAGGTTAGGACTCTTCAGGATGAAAAGGAGTTGGCTGAGGGGAGATAGGAAAGAAGTCTACAAAATACTTAGTGGTGTAGAATGGGTAAACGTAAATTAATTTTTTACTCTTTCAAAAAGTACAAAGGACACTCAAGGAAGTCGCATGGTACTACTTTTAAAACGAACAGGAGGAAATACTTTTTCACTCAATGAATAGTTAAGCTCTGGACACAGCTGCCGAGATGGGGGGGAGGGGGGGGTCCGGCGCCAGCAATAAAAAAGTCACTTTCTTAGCTTCCGATGACAGGCACAGGCAGAAGGCTGGATTGGTCTTCTGCTCCTGTGTGCCGGGTTATTGTGTTAACTCTGCTCTGCCAGCCACTTCCTATGTGAAGTACTTCTATTTCTACAAAGGCAGGAGGGAACACAGCAGGAAGAAGGACCCATGGCTTGCAGAGTTAACGCGATAACCCGTGGATGGGGAGGGGGGGGGGGGCTCTCATGATTGTTTACCTCGCCCCAGATTGGTCTCTCGGCGGCCCTGGCTCTGAAACTCGTTGCCAGAGGATGTGGTATCAGCGGATAGTGTTATATGGGTTTAAAAAAAGGTTTGGACAGTGGGAATTGGATCAGAGACTCAAGTTTTTGTATTGTTAAATAATTTCTGGTTTTAAAAGAGAAAAAATGAAATCAGTTGTATTATTTCCACTAATATTGGACAATAAGTATGTTTCCAACAAAAGAGTATAGAATTACCTGATTGAAATAATTCTTGTGTGTTATTTTCTCTATTTCTGGCAAGTTATTTTAGTGCTTGTAAAATTAAATTGTTATAAATAAAATTACATAAAATAAAAAGGTTTGGACAAGTTCCTGGAGGAAACGTCCATAGCCTGAAATTGAGAAAGACATGGGGAAGACACTGCTTGTGCCTGGGATCAATAGCATGAATTTTGCTACTATCTGGGATTCTGTCAGGTACTTGTGACCTGGATTAGTCACTGTTGGACGTATGATACTGGGCTAGATGAACCACTGGTTTGACACATTATAGCTATTCTTATGTGCACGCAAGAAAGGAGACGTTAGTTCTTACCTGCTAATTTGTTTTCCTTTAGTCCCTTTAGACTGGAACAGATGGGTTAATGCATTTTTACCAGCAGATGGAGACTGAGAACACAATGAACTTCAAGACACAATATATGTGGGCTGTGCAGTCCCTTCAAATTCAGTCTACTACTACTACTTAACATTTCTAGAGCACTACTAGGGTTACGCAGCGCTGTACAGTTTAACAAAGGACAGTCCCTGCTCGAAGGAGCTTACAATCAAAAGAGCCAACAGAACAAGATCGAGCTGCAAGAGGAGACCACCAATGGGCAGAGAAAAGACGAGCCATTGACCAAACCCCCTGCTTTCTGCCATGCCGCTGCCAAGGCTGATGAAGACCTCCAGTGCAGCTGAGGAACAGCCGGAAACAAGGACCAATGCCCCGACTAGGTCGCCCTCACCAGGCAGAACACTTTATGGAACTCATGGGCATCCGAAGGAACAGAGGCAGTCCCCAACAGAACTGCCTATGTGCCACCATGCATTATTGTTCCATGATTGGAACTTTTTTTCATGTTTTTGAGAAGGTAAATACATTATTCCATTCTGCAACTCCCTCTCACAACCCCAACGACCAGACCATAAGAGGAAGAAAACTCGCGGACCAACCCTAGACAGAATCCAGAAACACATCCTGCCGAGCATGTACATACAAATGGTAATGCCTGGTAAAGAAATGCAGACAAGACCAGACAGCAGTCTTACAAATATCTAGAGGCGCAACCAAAGAATGCTCCACCCAAGATGAAGTCTGAGCCTGGGCGGAATCAGCCTGTAAGAACTCTGGAACCAGAATCCCGCAGAGAACATTGTGAAGAGTAAGGGGCTGTCCTGTCCTGGGTAGGCCACTAGATGGCGCTGTTCCCATAGAAATGGGGGGAAATGTCCAGGATGTGTCACTAGAGGGAGCCAGTAGGGGAATGTCCAAGTGGAAGTTGCTAGGACCAAGGGGAGTCCTGGGCTGGAAACAGGTGTAAGTTGTTATGGGCTGAGTCCTACCTGGAATTAGGGGGAAGAGCCTAAAGGGGTGGATAAGCTAATCATCCATCTTATACCTACCTGAGTTTTGGAAAGGAAAGAGAAGAGAGAGGAGCTGGAGACCTGGCAGCTGAAAGAAGAAGATCCCCTTTGAAGGTACTGGCTGAACTCTGGGGACTTTTGATGAACTATGTGTGTGCATAGAGCTATTTATTAAGAACAAGGGAACTAGCAGCCGGGGGCTGGAGGACAGAGCACTTTACCTTCAATTTACAGTAACCAGAGTCGATGACAAACATGATACCATCCACAGTGAGCGATGTCTCAGCAATATTAGTAGCTACAACACACTTTCTGATGCCATCTGGCGCCTGAAAGACAAGAAAGTTAATTACGCAACATGGAAAATATTTACTCTCAAACTCAGACAGGGGTGCACTACATCTGACTGCTTCCACAAAATCCTCATGCCACCATTTCTGCACCCTCTTCCAAATAAACTTCCACCCTGGTAGGCAGAAAAACAGCATGGCTTTGCCCTCAATCTGACAACTAAGTGGTGGATCCCTTCCTCCTCACATTTCTCCCATTCTTTCACATCAAGACTTTAGTATCACTTTCAGAGGCAAGACTCATACTGAACGTAGTTCTTCCTTCTGCTGATTTCATTTCTCAGAGAACAAGACCCCAAAACAAAGAAACATACAATATTCAGTCTGTCCATTCACAACATGAAATCTCCCTTCTCATGTCCCTCTTGCTCCACTTTCACTCAATTCAATTAATCTTTCACTTCTCTCCTAAATTTAACAGGTTTCACACCTGTTATCTGATTTATTTTTATTGATATGAGTGGTATATGTGTGTCTATCTTTCCCACTGGACTATTGTAGTTCTTTGTTGGTGTTTTATGCGTTTTTAATATTGTACAACACTGGGGTCTTTTTTTTTTTTTGTAAAAAGTTAAGCAGTATAACAAATTCAATAAACTGTAACCTTCTATTCAAAACGTTTGCTTTATTTTTGAGTTGTGTCCGAAGAATTAGGGAAGGGACGTAGGGCAACCAATCCAGGCAGGACACCAAAGATGGATGAATAAAAGCTTTATTGCCAAAGACTAGATATAATAGACTTGACACAGTCCCGTGTTTCGGCAATGATAAGCCTGCTTCAGGAGTCAAGAGCATCTACATACATAAACGCATAAAAACCATACATTAAAAAAATGAAAAAAAACTTAGGGGTGGGGAACGATTAGCAAGCCCATTCGCGATTAATTGCGTGATTGAATTTTGATTGCGTGATTAATCATGCTTAATTACAGCATGCATTTTGGGCAATAAAAAATGGTTTTAAACAACAAAAATTGTCCATCCAATAAAAACACTTACAAAAATATTTAGCAGTGTCGTCATAAACATTGAACACATATGTAAAACAATAAAATTACAAATTAAACCAACAAATCATATACAAATTGTGAAACAGTGAGGACCCCCCTTTACTAAGCCATGCTGTAGGCGCTCAAACTCTTTAGCACGTGCTGAGACACCCATTATATTCCTACTGGTGTCCCTACTGTTAGCGCACGCTACAAAGTTTGCACATCTACAGCATGGCTTAGTAAACAGGGCCCCGAGTTAAGCAAATCACTCATACCAGAGCCCCAACATCAATCCCCAGGAAGCTTATGAGTTCACAAATTGATTAAAACTCCTCCAACCAACCAACTCATCACACCCTGATGTAATAGCAGCTATAAGTGATCCAGTCATTCCAGAGCTTTTAGGGCAGCACCATCTGACTGCTTACATCTAACTTAGTTAAAGTTCTGGCTCTTCTCCAGAACAGCCTGCTGACTCCAAGATGGCGGACAGCCCGAATGGGATGGTGAGTCAGTTTACCAAGGGAGCCTTGTCAGAGCTAACCAATACTATGGTGCAGGCACTTGAGCCATGGTTCCATCAATTATCTCAGCAAATCACTCATTTGGAGCAGTTAACATCTGATATCAAGCAGTGTACTACAGAACTTGAACACTGAATCTCTGGTGTTGAGCATGATACAAATAAGTTGCAGTCTGATGGATGCTTTTTGCAAGCCTTGGTGTGCACACATACTGAGAAATTAGAGGACCTAGAAAATCAGTTCCAACAAGGAAACCTGCAATTTTTGGGCATTCCAGAAATTATTTCAGATCAACAATTGGTGCCTGTGTTGGAACACTGGTTGGCCTCTAAGCTACCATTACACGAGGGCATGAGCCCTTTACAGCAAGAAAAGGCATATATATTGACTGGGCAAAAAAATCTGTTGGAGACACCCATCCTTGTACTGTAATTGCCAAGTTTCACGACTATATCCATAAAGTTGAAATTTTAAGACTATATAAATCGAAGCGAAATACACTCAGTTATGATAGTGTTCCAGTCCATATTTTTTAAGACTTCTACTACTACTTATTTCTATAGCGCTACTAGACGTACGCAGCGCTGTGTTCACTGAAAAACGTTATTTAATCTGTTGTGCAATACTTTAGCAGCACATAAAAAGCGGTTCATGTTTTTATATCCTGCACTTTTAGAAGTCTATCACAAAGGAACCTGGAAATCATTCTACAAAATTTTGGAAGCCCAAGAGTTTGTTCAAGAGTTACATCCCTCGGGATTAACTTGATTTCTGTACGATTGACTTTGAGTATAACCTTTAAAAATCTGTGTCAGAAACTTTCACGTGTTATATACCTATCATAACTTATTTAGATGTTTACTTTGATTGTTATATTGAATTGTTGGACCTATCTTAGTCTGGGAATTCTGGACTAAGCACTGGGATGGATTGGGTAAACTCGAAGCACAGGTGTGTGACCTCTGAAGCCGGCTTTGTGGGTTTGCTGTTAATTCTGGGTGGGTATCTTTAACGTAGTTGATAAAGACATAAAGTGTCTCCTTGTTGATAAGATATGTTGGTTTGCAGAGTTTCCCTCCCTCACACCCAATGCTTCTCTGTGGTGGACTTCTATTTTGGTTTATTTTTGGATTCTTAGATTTATTTATGACATTTATGCCTTGGGTTTGTCTTTGTCCTGTTCCAGGTAGAGGCTGGTCACCACATGTGTTATAATTTATTTACCTTCCCTCTTTCCTTACTGTCTGAACGTCCCCAGGCACAACAAGAATCTCATCTTGGAATGCTTCTGGTGTTTCCTCTCTGATAAACTGTTCAGAAATATTAACATTATAAAGCTGACATTGCATGCCTTCAGGAAACTCGTTTGACACATCAGATACATCAGAAACTGTGTAGGAGTTGGATGAGGGAAATTTTGTATCTGTCTACTACATGTAGACGTGGAGAAGTAGCAGTGTTGATCTGGAAAAACTTACAATGCCATGTCAAGTTGGTTACTAAAGACTCATATGGTAGATTTTTAACATAAAGGATAATGGCACAGGGGCAAGATTTTAATTTGTTGGTTATTATGTACCTAATAATTTAAAAAGTTGATAGCTTCTGCTATGACAGATGTCTCTATCCTACTGTTTATTGCAGGAGACTTTAATCAAGTTTATGATCCCCAAATGGATAGAACATTCCAAGCAGCCCACCTGTGGTTGGGCCCAAGTAAGGGGTTGCCTCATCTTTGTGCCTCCCTAGGTTTGGTAGACCAGTGGAGGTTGTTACACCCTACTGCGAAAGATTATACATGGAACCATGTCACGAATAGATTACATATTAGTTTCACAATCTCTGTTTTCCATGGTGGTGAGTGCAAAGATTGGTCTTGTGTCCATCTCTGATCCCTGGTTTGGATAGATCTGGAGAGGGATTTTTTTTACAGTCCTGGAGTGGGCTGGCATTTCCCATCCTCTATCAGGATTTGGATTTCCAGGCCTATTTGAACAAAAAATGGGATGAATATTCTACTTTTAACACCCAGCATGTGAATGATTCACAACTCTATTGGAATGCTTTGAAAACTGTGCTTTGGGGAGACATTATTTTCTATACAGTGGCAGGGGCTAGGTGTACCCTCTTCCCAGTCAAACATCTCCTCAGACGCTCATTGGTTTATGAGTCAAGAATGCAATTGAAAATTTGGCTGGTTCTCTCTCTACCTTTGTCTTGCCCTCTAAGGCTCTTCTAGAAAACAATCTAAGTACTATTAAGACTACCATGGCCCCATTTGATCCCATGGTGTCGGGGCTTATTAAATGGTTTTCCACCCTGTTTCTACCTTTTATACATATGATTGTTGAGAGCCTAGAGACAGGCCCTGGTACCTCAAAACCAGAAGAGAATCACTATTTTCCTAAACTGAAGCTGTTTAAGGATAAGGATGTCACCAATTACTGTCCTATAGCAAACCTGCCTTTCTTAGGGAAGTTAGGGAATCAATAGTTCTTGCTCAGTTAGGGGAATTTTTGGATAGAGCTGCAATTCTACATCCCAATCAGAGTTCCAGAAAGGTCATAGCACGGAAACTGCTTTGCTTGGGATTACTTCCTTCTGGTGTCTGATTCTTCCCCTCTGCCGTCCCCGGTTCGTGCGGCCTAGACTGGCACCTTTAGGAACGTTTGTTGATCTGCAGTTCCCCTTTCTTTGTTCTTCTCTCCTCTTTTTCTTCTTCCTATCTTTTCCATTTATGTCAACTGCCTATTTTGTTTGAATGATATATATCATATCATATATATTTTACATAAACTTGGAAACTTAGCAATAGCAAGGACAGGAAAGTTCTGCCGGAGTCCAGGGAACCTACCTATCTCTAGAGATAAAAACACAATATTTTTTTTTTTTTTTTTTAATTTGTACCCCGCACTTTTTCCCACTCATGGCAGGCTCAGTGCGGCAGGCAATGGAGGGTTACGTGACTTGCCCAGAGTCACAAGGAGCTGCCTGGGCCGGGAATCAAACTCAGTTCCTCAGTTCCCCAGGACCAAAGTCCACCACCCTAACCACTAGGCCACTCCTCCACTGGTATTGAAGCACCCCCCCCCCCCACCCCCACTGGTAGCACTTGCAGTTAAAAGACTCCCGCTCAGCTTAGAGGGAGCAGTGCTGGCAGGCACTTGTGACCTGGATTGGGCTAGATGGACACTGGTCTGACTCAGCATGGCTATTCTTATGTTCTTTCAGCTTCATTTTCTCTCTTTTCTTCACTACTAAAACCTCTCACTTCATCCAATCTTCCTCTCCTCCTCTTATATCCAAACTTTGCTACTTCTACCTACATTACACCAGAGCAAATTTTTTGTTTTGAGAACAAGATAGTGGATCAGATAATATTCTTCTCTCACCTTTTGGAAAATTTTAGCCTGAAGGTCAGAGGGCAATTGAGAGTAGATAGGTAGCACTGCCAACGCCGGGGCATTCTCCAGCTCTTCCAACCTTTCCACAATTTGATCGGAGCTCACCTGACGATACAAAGGGCAAATAATAGGATACAGGGAATGAAAAGGAAACCAGGACCCATTCATTTTGGCAGCCAAATGCTATTTTAAAAACTCTGTGGTCTGATCACACTGTTCAACAGACCACAAAAACACATCAATGTTAAAAACAGCAAAATATAAAGCAAAGTTACTTACCTGTAGCAGGTGTTCTCTGAGGACAGCAGGCATATATTCTCACACATGGGTGATGTCATCCACAGAGCCCTGTGCTGACACTGCCATAGTGCACTGTCACTTTAAAACTCTGAGACAGCGCCTCACCATGCACATGCATGGGTGCCTTTCCATCCAATGCTCAAAACTAGGACCAGCAGTATAATACTAAAGTTAAGAAGACAACTCCAAGGGGAGGCAGAAGAGATGTGAGAATATACGCCTTCTGTCCTTGTAGAACACCTGCTATAGGTAGATAACTTTGCTTTTTCCGAGGACAAGCAGGCATGATATTCTGACATGTGGGACTCGCTAGTTGCCAGATTCACAATATAATAATGAACTTGGCAACTAAGGAGACAGTGAGTCTGGAGGTAAAAAGGGGCTGAATGGTGGATTTGACATTCAAGTAGTAAAAGAATTTTTTGCAGGACTGCTTGTCTAAACCAGCTATCCCGCCTAGAGTGCTAATCCAGACAACAAGCAGTGAAGGTGTGGATAGACTACCAAGTTGCCATCTTGCAAATTTCTTCAATGGAGGCAGAGCAGAAATGGGATACCAAAGCTGGCATGGTTCTCACACTGTAAGCATTGACACAGCCATGAAGGGTCAAGCTCAGCATGAGCATACGTGTAGGAGATACGTCTTGGCTGACAGGCTGGCTGACTGTGATAGTGTATTTGGCGATGAGAAACCCTAATCTGTTAGGGTTGAAAGATACAAAAAGATTTACTATGAGGTTTTGTAATCTCCAGATAATACACTAGAACACGCTTGTAGCTTAAGACATGCAGTGCTGCTTCTCCAGGATGAGACTGTAGCTTAGGGAAGAAGACACGAAGTATGATGAACTAATTGAGGTGGAACTCCAATACCACTTTAGGGGGGAATTTGTGGTGGGTTCAGAGAACAACTCTGTCGTGGAAGAACCTGATGTAAGGTGGGTCTGCCACAAGGGCTTGAAGTTCGCTTACTCTTCTGGCAGAAGTGCTAATATGAATACTTTATATGCAAGGAGCTTCAGAGAACAGGAATGGAGTAGTTCAAATGGAGGTTTCATGAGAGCTGTGAGGATGACATTGAGATCCCACGCTACCAAGGGAAACTCATTCTGTGTTATTAGGGTCAGAAAAGGATCTAACCTCAATGGTTCCTTGGACAATAACTCTAGAAGAGGGAACCAAATTTGTTGTTGCCAGTAGGGAACAATTAGGATTATGGTCCCATGGTCTCCACATAGCTCAAGACAAGTTTTCTCAATGAGGGGCAGTGGGGGAAAGGCGAATAGAAGATCTGTTCTCCAAAGGAGCAGGAAGGCATCTGAGGCTACACAGCTGGGAACTTAAATTCTGGTACAAAAGTGGGGAAGTTTGTTATTCTGAAGAGAAGCGAAAAGGTCTATCGTTGAGGTCCCCCACTGCTGGAATATCTGATGAGCCACAGGCATGATGAGGGACCATTCGTAAGGCTGAAGAAATCTGCTCAATTTGTCTGCAACAACATTCTGCTTGCCAGCTAGATAAACAGCTCTTATAGAAGCTGCCCAAGTCCATATTTGGATTGTTTGTCGACAGAGATAGTAAGAACCTGTTTCTCCTTGTTTGTTCAGGAAATACATTACAACCTGGTCTGTGCAAATGAGAACTATCAGATCAAGGATGCAGTCTTAGAAAGTTTTGAGGGCATTCCAGACCACTTATAATTCCAGCAGATTGATATGATGTCATTTCTCTTGAGGGACCAAGAACCCTGCGTATCGAGACCATCAACATGAGCACCCCATGGAAGCATCCATGGTGAGGACTGTGATGTGGAAGGGTCAGAAAAGGAAGTCCCCAGGTGAGATTCTAGGGAACCATCCACCACTGTAGAGAGTGGCATAGCTGTGGATTAACTCAAATATGCACTGACAGCATTCCCATGGCTTGAGACCACTGAGATATTTGGAAATGAAGCCAAGCCAATAGTGTTACATAGACTGTTGAAGCCATGTGATCAAGTAGGCAGAGCATATAACGAGCAGATACTTCCAGTCGATGCAGAAATCTGAGCAGAAAGATGCATTATGTTGTCTGCCCTTGGTTGAGAGAGGAAGGCTCGACCTTGAGCAGTGCCGAGGAGAGCAACAATGAACTGTAAGGTTTGAACTGGCTGAAGATGTGATTTGAGGTCATTTATCATAAAGCCAAGGAGCTCCAGGAGATGCATGGCAGATAGAATTGAGGACTGTGCTGACTCTTGGGAGCTGACTCTTGGGAGGCTGCCTTGATTAACCAGTCATCAAGGTAGAAGAAGCTATATATGCCCCACTTGCGGAGCATTGCAACTACCACTATCAGGCATTTTGTGAAGGAATAAACAAGCAAGTGGACAAAGGGGAGCCGGTTGATATCGTGTATCTGGATTTTCAAAAGACGTTTGACAAGGTACCTCATGAATTTACAGAGGAAATTGGAGGGTCATGAGATAGGAGAAAATGTCCTATTGTGGTTGAAGGATAGGAAACAGAGAGTGGGGTTAAATGGGCAGTATTCACAATGGAGAAGGGTAGTTAGTGGGGTTCCTCGGAGGTCTGTGCTAGGACCGCTGCTTTTGAATATATTTATAAATGATTTAGAAATGGGAGTAACTAGCGAGGTAATTAAATTTGCTGATGACACAAAGTTATTCAAAGTTGTTAACTCGCGACTGGATTGTGAAAAATTACAAGAGGACCTTACGAGACTGGGCGACTAAATGGCAGATGACGTTTAATGTGAGCAAGTGCAAGGTGATGCATGTGGGGAAAAAAGAACCCGAATTATAGCTACGTCATGCAAGGTTCCACATTAGGAGTTACGGACCAAGAAAGGGATCTGGGTATCGTAGTCGATAATATACTTAAACCTTCTGCTCTGTATGCTGCTGCGGCTAGGAAAGCGAATAGAATGTGGGGTATTATTAGGAAAGGTATGGAAAACAGGTGTGAGGATGTTATAATGCCGTTGTATCGCTCCATGGTGCGACCGCACCTTGAGTATTGTGTTCAATTCTGGTCACCGCATCTCAAGAAAGATATAGTAGAATTGGAAACGGTGCAGCGAAGGGCAACTAAAATGATAGCTGGGATGGGATGAGTTCCCTATGAAGAAAGACTAAGGAGGCTAGGGCTTTTCAGCTTGGAGAAGAGACGGCTGAGGGGAGACATGATAGAGGTATATAAAATAATGAGTGGAGTGGAACAGGTGGATGTGAAGCGTCTGTTCACACTTTCCAAAAATACTAGGACTAGGGAGCATACGATGAAACTACAGTGTAGTAAACTTAAAACAAATCGTAGAAAATTTTTCTTCACCCAACATATAATTCGTTGCCGGAGAACGTGGTGAAGACGGTTAGCTTGGCAGAGTTTAAAAAGGGGTTAGATGTTTTCCTAAAGGACAAGTCCATAAACCACTACTAAATGGACTTGGGAAAAATCCACAATTCCAGGAATAACATGTATAGAATGTTTGTACGTTTGGGAAGCTCGCCAGGTGCCCTTGGCCTGGATTGGCCGCTGTCGTGGACAGGATGCTGGCCTCGATGGACCTTTTGTCTTTTCCCAGTGTGGCATTACTTATGTACTTATTAACTCTTATCCCATAACTTTCTAATTTCCTCAGGAGTCTTTCATGAGGTACTCTGTCAAATGCTTTTTGAAAATCCAGATACACAATATCAACTGGCTAACCTTTATCCACATGTTTATTCACCCCTTCAAAGAAATGTAGTAGACTGGTTAGACAAGATTGCCCTCCACTAAATCCAGGTTGGCTTTGTTTCATTAATCCATGCTTATATACATGCTCTCTAACTTTGTTGTTTATAATAGTCTCTACCATTTTGCCCGGCACCAACGTCAGGCTCACCGGTCTATAATTTCCCAGAAGGTGGTATGTGCTTGGAGGGGAGAGAGCTTCCTTGTGTTTAGCCATTGCTGTAGGAGAGAGAAATGGATGGATCCAATACATATTGAGCATCTTCTTTTGCTAATTTCTTCTACAGGGCTAAGCTGTAGGACTGTGCTGGAGTATGCACTTGGTAGAGTGACAGTGGTGCTGGCTGCTATGCCCCCCCCCCCCCCCACCTCGGTCCTTTTGTTTTGTGGCAGGCTCAGACTTTCTGCAGTGCCGCCTTTTTTGGAGCTTCCTTGCTGGAGGCCTGGGTAAAACTGTGCCCGGTTATCTTTTGTCTCCTACTCTCCCCTGTTTACTACAAGAGGTGCTCCCCACTCTAAGTTTCTCTCATACCACTTTCTGGACACTTTCCTTGGATGACTGTGTGCCTTCTTACATGGTTGAGGCTAATCCAATTGCATTGTATTCCATCACCAGCTCTAGCCTTTTTTCAGAGCCTCTGTGGCATTTTGTTGACATTTGCAGTCTTGGCTTGTTGCTGTTGGAGTTGAGTGTCTCCACATGGCATCTAAAGGGTTCAGGAAGAGTCGTAGAGGTGGTCTAAAAATGGCAGAGAAGAGTGCTCCTACCTCACCTACAGCAGGCTCTGAATGGGTATTGAAATTGTTACAGAAGGGTGGAGCGGTGACGTCACGCTGAGCGATGGCTGTGTGAGAGAACAGCTCCACACGCCAGTAACGAAGATCAATAATATATAACTACAGGTGGCGAAATCGGAGCACACGATCGGACTTAGTGAGCATTAGAGGAGCTGCGGAGCACGGGGATGGCAGGCAAAGAGGCGTCTGGACCCCGCAAATCTTTAAAAGACTTTTCTTACCGGCCGCTGCAGATGGTGGACAAGATGGCGCCCGCGGAAGAAAGCGGGAAAGCAGACAAGGCCCGACGCGATAGATCTCCAGTAGATATTGCGGTGGAGGGGGAACTCTCTGCAAAAGACTTCTGGGCACTGCTGGAGGTGATTCGAGCGGATATTAAAGGGGTCCGCGAAGATTTCGCGACCCTAGCAGCTGAGCTCCGGGGCGAGGTCTCCGAGATGGGACACCGCGTGGAGGAGCTGGATGAACAAATGGAGAGCCAGCAGGAAGCCCTGAGCTCCGTCGAACTGACGCTGGAAGCGCAACAGGCCATGTGCAGGTCCCTGAGTGAGAAGGTGGAAGACCTAGAAAATCGAGGGAGGAGAGCTAATTTACGTTTCAGAGGCATACCGGAGCAAGCTGAATATGTGAACTGCGAACAGACCATACAGCAAATTGCGAGTATGCTGCTATCAGAAGAGGGGCAAGAAATGACGCCCTCCATGATCAAAATAGACAGAGCGCATAGAATGCTGGCACGCACGAAAGCTAACGTGCCCCGGGACATTATTGCATGCTTCACGGAATACAAAACAAAGGAAGCTATCCTCCGTAAGGCACGGAAATTGGAAGTGGTGCATTGGGAATCCCTCCCTATTGAAATATATCAAGACCTTGCCCCTGCCACTTTAAAACGACGGGCGGAGCTGCGGAACTATACCAGATACTTGCGAGATAAAGGAATACCTTACAGATGGCAGCACCCTTTTGCTTTGACATATAACCAAGATGGAAAATGGCACAGGGTTACTACTGCGGAGGAAGCTCGGGATAAATGGCCAGAAGTAGAGGCACCCCGGAGGCCCCCGGAGGAACAGACCAGAGTGGAAGGGGATGCACGCCCGATAAGACAACGCTGGACGCGAGTGGCGAGAGGCAAGGGACGCCTCACTAGACAACAATCTGAGAAGCAGCTGACATCAGCACGATTTAATATAACTTGACTGCTGTATTATGAACATTGAGGCTCAAGGTTTGGTTGATGTGATGTGTGTGCTCACGAGTTGATATGTATGGGGAAAGTAAGGGAGATAAGAATGTAGTTATAAACAAGGATATGGGACACTGGGATATCTACTGGCGAATGGGTAGTCACCGTTCTCACAATTTTGGAGGTGGGATACAGTTTTCCCATCGGTTAAAGAAGGAGAGGGGAAGGGAGGAGGGAGGGGGATGGGTTTCGGGGTTCTCTCAGGAAACTGATATCACTACACATTGTTTAGATAAGTTGCAACGGACCAGGAGGAAGGCTGATAGACTTATAGATAAGGCCCCACCATGATTGGGTTTACATGCTTATCATTTAATGTACGAGGTCTTAACTCTCCTCTAAAACGTAGGAGGCTTTTTCGAGAGGCACAAAGGGTGAAGGCAGAAGTGCTCTTTATACAGGAAACACACCTGTTACCCCGACACGAACATCTGCTACAGCACTCTAGATACCCTCACCAATTCCTGGCATCTAATAGGCAACCAGCAAAAACAGCGGGTGTGGGGATACTATTTAAACAAGGGCACCAATGGGAAATACAAATGGTCAAGAGAGATGTGGGGGGCAGGTTTGTGATTGTGGTGGGGAGCCTCGGGGGTCATACCTACACCTTAGTTAACATTTATGCCCCGAACCACGCGCAAGGAGCCTTTTTTGAGACACTGAGCGCTCAGCTGTCACGCAGTGTGCAAGGGGAGCTTTTGCTGGGAGGGGACTTTAATTTGACGATGGACCCCTCTTTAGACAACTCTAGTGGGACAGCGAATTATGCACAATCAGATCGGGATAACTTGCTTCAGTTCTTAAATCAATGGGGCCTGGTGGATATGTGGAGGGTGTTACATGGGGGAGAGAGGGACTATACATGCTTCTCGGCTCCCCATGATTCCTATTCAAGAATAGATATGTGGATGGGGAGCGCGGGTGTGACTATGCAAGTGGAATCTTCAGAAATACATACAAGAACATGGTCGGATCACGCCCCTCTCTCTATAACACTCCGGGGATTCCCAGTAAAAGATAGACAGGTGAGGTGGCAGCTCCCCGATAGAGTATTAGACGATCCAAAAACTGTTCAGAAAATCGCAGGAGAGATCAGGGAGTTTTTGCAATTTAATGATATTCCGGGCATAGCACCAGAGATTTTATGGGAAAGCCTGAAGGTAGTGATTAGGGGGTCCTTGATCTCTATACAAGCCTTTATTCAGAAAGACCATAAGGAAAAAGAAACAATCCTGAGACAAACAATACATCGGTTAGACCCATTGGCCAAACAGAATCAGGCCTCCCCGAGCCAGCAAGAGGAACTGCACAGAGCTAGGGTGCAATTGCTGGACTTGGACCTCAAAGTTATTAAAGAGCAGATGCAGAAGACACAACAGGAATTCTATGAATTCAATAACAAAGCTAGTAAATTACTAGCATATAAATTAAGACAGTTAAGGCAAAGGAATGTCATTAGTAGAGTGAGAACAGAGGATGGGCGGCTTTGGGATCAACCGGCAGAGATTAAGAGACTCTTTGTGGAATACTATCAGAGACTCTATAGCCCAGAGGAGGGGATGGAGGAGGAGGTCATTCGGGCCTATCTGAGTAACATAGATATGCCAACTCTTAGGGGGAATGATTATGAGATGCTATCTGCCCCCATAGAGCTAGAAGAGGTGACATCAGCAATCAAGGGTCTGCCTAGTGGAAAAGCTCCAGGAGCAGATGGGTATAATAACCGATTCTATAAATGTTTTAACTCGTTATTGGCACCAATTCTACTTAGAGTATTTAATACTATACAGGCTGACACCGGGCTCCCAAGATCTTGGCGCCTAGCTGAGGTGGTTTTATTATTAAAGCCACATAAAGATCCGCAAAGTTGTGGCTCATATAGGCCTATTTCCCTGCTGGGGACTGACTATAAAATATTGACCACCATCTTGGCTGCCCGGCTGCAGAAAGTACTCCCATATCTGGTTCACGAGGACCAAGCCGGGTTCATAGCAAATAGACAGACCTTTGACAATACTAGGCGAGCACAATATCTATTGGATAGAATTAAACAATTGGGACATCCGGCAGTGTTTGTGTCACTGGATGCCGAGAAGGCGTTTGATAGAGTGCTGTGGCCCTTCCTGTTTGAACTGCTACGGAAGGTTGGAATTGGCGGGCAATACTTAAGCTGGGTCACGGCGCTCTACCAACGGCCGATGAGTCGGCTGCGAATTAATGACACGACAACAGAGCCTTTTGAATTGTTTAGAGGTACAAGACAGGGATGTGCCCTCTCCCCATTACTGTTCGCACTAGCCATGGAACCACTAGCAATCTTGATCCGAGCAGAAGTTACAGTACAAGGCATTAGAATTGGGAGGCATGAAACCAAACTACTGCTTTATGCAGATGATATACTGCTGACACTGTCGCAACCTGAGATATCGTTGCAAGCTGTAATGCAGATAATTCAGGGATACGGTCAGGTGGCTGGTCTCAAAATTAATATGCAGAAGTCTGAGATCATGCCCATACAGTGCTCGAATGAGCTACAGGAACAGCTACAAACCTCCTTCCATCTTCTCTGGTCGCCTCAGTATATTAGATACTTGGGGGTTAATTTAACGCCAGACACTGGGGACCTATTTCGAGAGAACTTTTTACCTAAACTACGCGAACTTTTGCAAGAATTGGACAGATGGGGAGGGTTACACATGTCATGGATGGGTAGAATAGCAGCGGTTAAGATGACACTGCTCCCCAAACTCCTGTATCTGTTTATGGCAGTGCCAGTTCATATACCATACACATTTTTTCACACTCTTCATAAGAAAGTGTTCGCCTTTATCTGGCGTAGAAGACCTCCTCGAGTGGCTCGTAGTGTCCTCTTTCAACTACGGAAAGATGGGGGTATGGGAGTGCCCAACTTTAGCCTATATTATAGAGCTGCCCTATTTCAGATGCTATCCACAGTACAGAGAGGCCCGAATAAGCGGTGGACCTACGATGCGCAATGGGGCTTAAAAGGGGTGCCAATATGGGCAGTAGCGTGGCTCCCCTTGCCGCTCATACGAGACCTTATTTCGGAAATACGGGGTCCGATGGGGGTGATCCTGGGGGAATGGGTTAGATGTAGAGCGGCATGGTTCCCTGGGCGTAAATATCATGTGATGACCCCTATCATTTTTGCAACCGACTTCACTCCAGGTCGGACAGATGGGGTATATAGACATTGGTCTGCAGCCTCGTTGCGCTTACTGGGCCAAATATGGGAAGATGGGAAATGTCATTCATTTCACACACTCCAGGAGGAATTTGGGTTAGGGGACAAAGACTACTTCTCGTACATGCAGATTAGAGACTTTATACAGAGAAAAGCGAGAGAGGACTTATCCCTTGCAGACACAGAGCTTGAGTTAGCCATCAGATCAGGGGAAGGTAAAGGGGGGATATCCCGCATTTACAGAGCTCTGTTGCATAAGACCCAACCACTGGGCAAATACATTAAGAAGTGGGAGACGACACTGGGTGCCACATATGATCCACAGGTCTGGAAAAGAATATTTAAACGTTTATTGGCATTTTCAGTAGCTACTCCTTTATTGGAAAATGGGTATAAGATGTTGTATCAATGGTATATGACCCCGAGCCGACTTTTCCGCATTTTTAAAAATGGATCGGCACTCTGCTGGCGTAGGTGCGGGGCAGAAGGTACATTTTGGCATATCTGGTGGGATTGCCCAATGATACAGCAGTTCTGGCAGGACTTACAGTCCAGACTGCAGAGCGGGATGGGGCTGGTGATAAAGTTTGATGCTGACATATGTCTGTTAAATTTAGTTGCAAAAGAGAGTAAAGGCTCCTGCTCAGCACTTTTACGATACATTGTTACAGCAGCCAGGACTTTAATTGCAAAGTACTGGAAACAACAGACACTGCCCACTGTGGACCAAGTGCTCACTAAGGTGGACTATTGCTGTATGATGGATAAATTGACTGCCATGCGAAGAGGAGGAATGATGAGATTTCTTAAAACCTGGTCCACTTATGTAGAGTGGCGAGGGCTTACAGAATGAGGAGTATATTTGGTGATTTTGGTGGCAAAACAATGTGTAACCTTTTGATGATGTGTTCCTGAGAGGGGTGGGAGGGGGGAGTTCAGGGGGGTTTTATGTTTTTTTTTTTCTTTTTTTTTATTGGTACTGCATAATGTATGGCATATACTGTCAATACGCGTTAATGTATGCTCTGAAAATTGTTAACTTTAATAAAAAGATAAATAAAAAAAAAAGAAATTGTTACAGAAGTTTGCTTGGCAGTGGAATAGGCTATGGTTACCTAATCGCAGCAAATAACTGATAAACTGGACGGTAATCAGGCGAGCTCCCACCCCGACAGTTTCCACCGGACATTTCCCCCTGGGACAATTCCCACCAAGGATTCCCCCCCACCCTCAAAGCCTTTTTTTTTTCCCTTTAACCAACCGTTGCTTCTTTCTTGTTTTGGGTCCCATAAGACCTGGCAGTGCTTTTTTTTTTTTTTTTTTTTAATGGCATCTGGAACAAGGAGGTTAGAGCAGCATATGGATGTACACAGAGGACGTATAACAACAAAATAACTTTTCACTGGTAGAGTAGTAATTTCTTATAGATCATAATCAGTGTGTCAATTTGAGGGACTGAATTAGGTTCAAACCTAGTTTGGGGGTGTGTGAGGGGCATTGGCTCCCCCACACACACACACATAAATTGCATGTCTAGAATGGGAAAGGGATGTGTAAAAGATAACTTTTTTTTTTTTTTGTTACATTTGTACCCTGCGCTTTCCCACTCATGGGAGACTCAATGCGACTTACATGGGGCAATGGAGGGTTAAGTGACTTGCCCAGAGTCACAAGGAGCTGCCTGTGCCGGGAATCGAACTCAGTTCCTCAGTTCCCCTGGATCAAAGTCCACCACCCTAACCACTAGGCCACTCCTCTCCATGATGCTGTGGGGGGGGGACCGCCCCCCCCCCCAACGATTTGGAAGAGAAAAGGGAGGGAGATTACTTGCCTTGTGTGTTGTGTACTTTTTGGGTTATGGGTGGGAATTGTCCTCCCTGGTGTGGTGGGAATTGGTTCAGTGGGAATTGTCCAGATAGGAACTGACCTAGAACTAACTGGACAGCATGGAACATTGTCTCACTACTTTCAAAGAGTGGAGTATCCTTAAAGGATACTATTGAAACAGGACATTTAGGGAATTCCAGTAAAGAGGTTTCAACAATGCTGGGAGGCGGGGCTGGTGGTTGGGAAGCGGGGATAGGGCTGGGCAGACTTATACGGTCTGAGCCCTGAAGAAGACAGGTACAAATCAAGGTAAGGTATACACAAAAAATGGGGATGGGTATAAAAAGGCCACGAAGCCATAATTAACCCCAAGGAAGGTAGGACACCTAATGCCTCTATAGAAGTGAATAAAAAGATTAAAACCTGGACAGCCTTGTATACCAATTCCCATAGTATGGGAAACAAACTTCTAGAACTTGAGGATACAATGATGGAAGCGGACTTGGATTTAGTGGCAGTCACGGAGACGTGGTTCACGGAGGACCATGACTGGGATGTTGCTATACCTGGCTATAATCTATTCAGGAAGGACAGAGTAAGAAAAAAGGGTGGAGGTGTGGCATTATATGCTAAGAACGAGATCCAAGTGACAGAACTGCAGGACAAGTGGGGTATGGAAGAAGCGCTGTGGGTTAAACTGGAAAGAGGGAAAGGTAAACGTATCTATATCAGAGTGATATACAGACCTCCCTCACAGTCGGAGGAAATGGACAGGGGCTTAATTGAAGACATCCGCAAGATAGCTAGGAAAAGGGAAGTACTATTGATAGGTGACTTCAATATGCCGGATGTTGACTGGAGTGTCACTGCTGCGGGGTCGTTTAGAAGCAAAGAGATCTTAGATTCCCTACAGGAAGAATTGTTCCAGCAGTGGGTAACGGAACTGACGCGGGATGGAGCTGTTCTGGACCTGGTGCTTACGAATGGAGAGTACGTTTCTGACATCAAGGTGGCAGACCATTTGGCGTCTAGTGATCATCGTATGGTATGGTTCAATATTAAAAAAGAAGAGAGGGCTCGTTCGAGATTGAAGGTCCTGGATTTCAAAGAAACTAACTTTGTTGAGATGGGGGAATTTCTCAAGGAACAGTTAGCGGGATGGGAACAGCTGAAGGATGTAGAATAGCAATGGACAAGACTGAAAGGAGCTATATTAAAGGCAACTAACCTTTATGTTAGAAAATTACATAAAAGTAAGAGGAAAAGAAGGCCTCTCTGGTACTCAAATATAGTGGCTGAAAAGATAAGGGAAAGGAGGCTAGCCTTTGCACATTATAAGACGTCTCAGAAAGATGAAGACAGGAGAGAATACCTAAATAAGCAAAGAGAAGCTGGAAAAGCTATCAGGAAAGCGAAGCGGCAAATGGAGGAAAAGATAGCTAATACAGTAAAATTGGGGGACGACCTTTTTCAGATATGTAAGTGACAAGGGGAAGTGCCATAATAGCATTGTGAGGCTCAAAGCTGAGGGAGAGAAGATGATAACGATAAAGCTGAACTGCTTAATGATTATTTCAGCTCTGTGTTCACAAATGAAAGACCGGGGGTTGGGCAGAAGAAAACAAAGGCTAAAGGGGATGGATGTATGGTAGACCAAGACCCGTTTACGGAGGACTGTGTTCGTGAGGAGCTCGCCAAACTAAAAGTAGACAGAGCGATGGGGCCTGATGGGATACATCCGAGGGTGCTTAAGGAACTCGGAGAGGTTCCGTCGGCTCCGCTGACGGACCTCTTCAATGCTTCCTTAGAAACTGGAGTGGACCCGGAGGACTGGAAAAGGGCGGATGTGGTTCCTTTGCACAAGAGTGGAAGTAAGGAGGAGGTTGGGAATTACAGACCTGTCACAGTCTGACCTTGGTGGTGAGTAAGCTAATAGAAACACTTCTAAAGAGGCTTATTGTGAGTTTTCTTGAACTACATGGAATATGCGACCCGAGGCAGCATGGCTTCACTAGTGGCAGGTCGTGTCAGACGAATCTGTCTTCTTCGACTGGGTGACCAAACAGTTGGATGTGGGAGGGGCGCTTGATGTGCAATACTTGGATTTCAGCAATGACATGGTTCCGCACAGGCGACTGATAAATAAATTGAGGGCCCTCGGTATGGGACCTAGAGTAACGGATTGGGTTAAAAATTGGTTGAGTGGTAGGAGACAGAGGGTAGTGGTAAATGGAGCTTGCTCTCAAGAAAAGGATGTCGTCAGTGGAGTACCACAGGGATCGGTCCTAGGGCCGGCTCTTTTTAACATCTTTGTGAGCGATATTGCGGAAGGTCTGTCTGGTAAGGTTTGTCTCTTTGCGGATGATACTATACTCTGCAACAGGGCGGATACCCTGGAGTGTGTGAATGACATGAGGAAGGACCTAGAGAAGCTGGAGAAATGGACCGATATTTGGCAACTAAGGTTTAATCCCCAAAAATGCAGGGTCATGCACTTGGGTCGCAAAAATCCGAGGGAACAGTACAGTATAGGGGGTGAAGTGCTTCAGTGTGTGAAGGAAGAGCGAGACTTGGGGGTGATTGTGTCTGATGACCTTAAAGCTTGCAAACAGGTAGAAAAAGCCACGGCCAAAGCCAGAAGGATGCTTGGGTGCATAAAGAGAGGCATGACCAGCAGGGAAAAGAAGGTGATAGTGCCCTTCTACAAGTCTCTGGTGAGGCCCCATTTGCAGTACTGCATGCAGTTCTGGAGACCACACCTACGGAAAGATATAAACAGGATGAAGTCGGTCCAGAGGGTGGCTACGAAATTAGTAAACGGTCTTGAATGCAAAATTATAGGGACAGACTTATGAACCTCAACATGTATAGTAGAGCTATAGAAATGATAACTAGTAGTAGTAGTATGAACCTCAACATGTATACGCCGGAAGAGAGGAGGGAGAGAGGAGACATGATAGAAACGTTTAAATATATCAAGGGCATTTATGTACAGGAATAGAGCCTTTTTCAAATGAAGGAGAGCTCTGGAATGAGGGGGCATATGACAAAGTTAAGAGGGAATAGGCTTAGGAGTAACCTACGAAGAGAGGCTGAGAAGGCTAGGGCTTTTCAGCTTGGAGAAGAGACGGCTGAGGGGAGATATGATAGAAGTGTATAAAATAATGAGTGGAATGGATCGGGTGGATGTGAAGCGACTGTTCACGCTATCCAAAAATACTAGGACTAGAGGGCATGAGTTGAAGCTACAGTGTGGTAAATTTAAAACGAATCGGAGAAAATTTTTCTTCACCCAACGTGTAATTAGACTCTGGAATTCGTTGCCGGAGAACGTGGTACGGGCGGTTAGCTTGACGGAGTTTAAAAAGGGGTTAGATAGATTCCTAAAGGACAAGTCCATAGACCGCTATTAAATGGACTTGGAAAAATTCCGCATTTTTAGGTATAACTTGTCTGGAATGTTTTTACGTTTGGGGAGCGTGCCAGGTGCCCTTGACCTGGATTGGCCACTGTCGGTGACAGGATGCTGGGCTAGATGGACCTTTGGTCTTTCCCAGTATGGCACTACTTATGTACTTATAACCTAAGGAAGTGTTATTTCACAGAAAGGGTGGTGGTGGTGGTGGTGGCGGTGGTGGCATGGGATAAGCATGTGGGATCGCTTAGGAACAGGTAGAATTGGGGGTTACAGAGAATGGGCAGACTGGATGGGTCATATGGCCTTTATCTGCCATCATATTTCTCTGTTTCTATTACCACCAAGTATGTGACACCATTTGTGGGCCTCTTGGCTCGGTGTCACAGGCTGAGAGAGAGTGGCTGGATCATCACTGGACTTCTTGGTCTTAGCCAGCTTGGATTCCATCATTAAACACCAAGAATGCACAGCCTGACTGGTCCAAAAGAATCACCTGAAGACTATGGACAGAGTTCTACTGAGAGCCTTTGCTGGACACAGGAAGCAGATTTTACCTGGCACTGAACCAGAGTGGCAGCTGTGCTGACAACTCTGAAGACACTATCTCATTGTGCCAAAGAACTCTAATCTCTGGCAGGGACTTAAGCTAATAACTACGGCTGACCGGTACTAGGACTGGCTGCCTGGGCTAAGGTTATCTCTTTGCAGATCAGCTGGTTGCCTATAGCTGTAGCTGACAGAAGAAGCCATCCATCTATCCAGAGATCATTGAAGAAGCAAGTCTTGGGTGAGATTTCAGCCTTACTTCTACAGTGGGGAGTCTGACTTGTATTGCTTGTTGCCAAAGGCTGGCTTAGGATTCAAGCTCATGGTTTATTTAGCTGATTATTTGGCTGGATTTGGTTCCCTGGTATATTTCTGTAGAAATGTATTTGCATTTGCTTTCTTTTTTCACTATTATATTTATTGTCATATATAATAAATAAATATATTTCACATATTGGCATATTGATTCTTGGAAAATTGCCAGCAGAAAGTACCTGGCTGGATCTGTAGTTCCAAATGTGCCCACATAACCTCTAGACACAGGCAAGCTTAGTATCCTTTCTAGGTGAGTACTGCCGATGGCAGAGGCTTACTGGGAAAGGGTATGATACATACCTGTAGCAGTTGTTCTCCGAGGACAGCAGGCTGATTGTTCTCACGACTGGGTTGACGTCCGCGGCAGCCCCCACCAACCGGAAGAAGCTTCGCGGGACGGTCGGCACGCAGGGCACGCCCACCGCGCATGCGCGGCCGTCTTCCCGCCCGTGCGCGACCGCTCCCGCCAGTTGAATGACTAGCAAAAGATGAAACACACAACTCCAAAGGGGAGGAGGGAGGGTAGGTGAGAACAATCAGCCTGCTGTCCTCGGAGAACAACTGCTACAGGTATGTATCATACCCTTTCTCCGAGGACAAGCAGGCTGCTTGTTCTCACGACTGGGGTATCCCTAGCTCTCAGGCTCACTCAAAACAAGAACCCAGGTCAATTGAACCTCGCAACGGCGAGGGAACAACAGAAATTGACCTACGAAGAACAACTAACTGAGAGTGCAGCCTGACCAGAATAAATTCGGGTCCTGGAGGGTGGAGTTGGATTTACACCCCAAACAGATTCTGCAGCACCGACTGCCCGAACCGACTGTCGCATCGGGTATCCTGCTGGAGGCAGTAATGAGATGTGAATGTGTGGACAGATGACCACGTCGCAGCCTTGCAGATCTCTTCAATAGTGGCTGACTTCAAGTGGGCCACCGACGCTGCCATGGCTCTGACACTATGAGCCGTGACATGACCCTCAAGAGTCAGCCCAGCCTGGGCGTAAGTGAAGGAAATGCAGTCTGCTAGCCAATTGGAGATGGTGCGTTTCCCGACAGCGACCCCTAGCCTGTTAGGGTCGAAAGAAATAAACAATTGGGCGGACTGTCTGTTGGGCTGTGTCCGCTCCAAGTAGAAGGCCAATGCTCTCTTGCAGTCCAATGTGTGCAACTGACGTTCAGCAGGGCGGGTATGCGGCCTGGGGAAGAATGTTGGCAAGACAATTGACTGGTTAAGATGGAACTCCGACACCACCTTCGGCAGGAACTTTGGGTGGGTGCGGAGCACTACTCTGTTGTGATGAAATTTGGTATATGGAGCATGAGCTACCAGGGCTTGAAGCTCACTGACCCTACGAGCTGAAGTAACTGCCACCAAGAAAATGACCTTCCAGGTCAAGTACTTCAGATGGCAGGTATTCAGTGGCTCAAAAGGAGGTTTCATCAGCTGGGTGAGGACGACGTTGAGATCCCATGACACAGTAGGAGGCTTGATAGGGGGCTTTGACAAAAGCAAACCTCTCATGAATCGAACGACTAAAGGCTCTCCAGAGATGGCTTTACCTTCCACACGATAATGGTAAGCACTAATCGCACTAAGGTGATTCCTTACTGAGTTGGTCTTGAGGCCAGACTCTGATAAGTGCAGAAGGTATTCAAGCAGGTTCTGTGCAGGGCAAGAACGAGGTTCTAGGGCCTTGCTCTCACACCAAACGACAAACCTCCTCCACTTGAAAAAGTAACTCTTTTTAGTGGAATCCTTCCTAGAGGCAAGCAAGACCCGGGAGACACCCTCAGACAGACCCAACGCAGCGAAGTCTACGCCCTCAACATCCAGGCCGTGAGAGCCAGGGATTGAAGGTTGGGGTGCAGCAACGCTCCGTCGTTCTGCGAAATGAGAGTCGGAAAACACTCCAATCTCCACGGTTCTTCGGAGGACAACTCCAGAAGAAGAGGGAACCAGATCTGACGGGGCCAAAAGGGCGCTATCAGAATCATGGTGCCGCGGTCTTGCTTGAGCTTCAGTAAGGTCTTCCCCACCAAAGGTATGGGAGGATAAGCATACAGGAGGCCGGTCCCCCAATGAAGGAGAAAGGCATCTGACGCTAGCCTGCCGTGTGTCTGAAGCCTGGAACAGAACAGAGGCAGCTTGTGGTTGGTCTGAGAGGCGAAAAGATCCACCGAGGGGGTGCCCCACTCTCGGAAGATCTTGCGTACCACTCTGGAATGGAGCGACCACTCGTGCGGTTGCATGACTCTGCTCAGTCTGTCGGCCAGACTGTTGTTTACGCCTGCCAGGTACGTGGCTTGGAGAAGCATGCCGAAGCGACACGCCCAACGCCACATACCGACGGCTTCCTGACACAGGGGGCGAGATCCGGTGCCCCCCTGCTTGTTGACGTAATACATTGCAACCTGATTGTCTGTCCGAATTTGGATAATTTGGCAGGACAGCCGATCTCTGAAAGCCTTCAGTGCGTTCCAGATCGCTCGGAGCTCCAGGAGGTTGATCTGCAGATCCTTTTCCTGGAGGGACCACAGACCCTGGGTGTGAAGCCCATCGACATGGGCTCCCCACCCCAGGCGGGATGCATCCGTCGTCAGCACTTTCGTGGGCTGCGGAAATTGGAATGGACGTCCCAGGGTCAAATTGGTCCGTATGGTCCACCAGAGCAGTGAAGTGCGGCAACTGGTGGAGAGGCGGATGACATCCTCTAGATTCCCGGTGGCTTGGAACCACTGGGAAGCTAGGGTCCATTGAGCAGATCTCATGTGAAGACGAGCCATGGGAGTCACATGAACTGTGGAGGCCATATGACCCAGAAGTCTCAACATCTGCCGAGCTGTGATCTGCTGAGACGCTCTGGTCTGCGAAGCCAGGGCCAAGAGATTGGTGGCCCTCGCTTCGGGAAGGTAGGCCTGAACCGTCTGGGAATTCAGCAGCGCTCCTATGAATTCCAGAGACTGAGTTGGCTGGAGATGGGACTTTGGGTAATTTATCACAAACCCCAGCAGCTCCAGAAGTTGAATAGTGCACTGCATGGACCGGAGGGCTCCTGCCTCCGAGGTGTTCTTGACCAGCCAATCGTCGAGATATGGGAACACGTGCACTCCCAGCTTGCGTAGGTAGGCCGCTACCACCACGAGGCACTTTGTAAACACTCGTGGGGCAGAGGCGAGCCCAAAGGGCAGCACACAATACTGAAAGTGCCGTGCGCCCAGGCGGAATCTGAGATACTGTCTGTGAGCTGGCAGTATCGGGATGTGAGTGTATGCGTCCTTTAAATCCAGGGAACATAGCCAATCGTTTTTCTGAATCATTGGCAGAAGGGTGCCCAAGGAAAGCATCCTGAACTTTTCTTTGACCAGGAATTTGTTCAGGCCTCTCAGGTCTAGGATGGGACGCATCCCCCCTGTTTTCTTTTCCACAAGGAAGTACCTGGAATAGAATCCCTGCCCTTCCTGCCCGGGTGGTACGGGCTCGACCGCATTGGCGCTGAGAAGGGCGGAGAGTTCCTCTGCAAGTACCTGCTTGTGATGGGAGCTGAAAGACTGAGCTCCCGGAGGACAATTTGGAGGCAGGGAGGTCAAATTCAGGGCGTATCCGCACCGCACTATTTGGAGAACCCACTGGTCGGAGGTTATGAGAGGCCACCTTTGGTGAAAGAATTTTAACCTCCCTCCGACCGGCAGGTCGTCCGGTACGGACACTTGTAGGGCGGCTATGTTCCCGTGGATCCAGTCAAAAGCCCGTCCCCGGCTTTTGCTGTGGAGGCGCAGGGGGCTGCTTAGGCGCACGCTGTTGACGGGAACGAGCGCGCTGGGGCTGTCCCTGTGCCTGACGAGGCCTTCGGGCCGGCTGGTTGTACCTACGCTTCGCAAAAGAATAGGGTGCAGCCTGCCGAGCCCGGGAAAAACGCCCGCCCGCGGGGGCGGGTGCTGAAGGCGCCCGGTGGGAGAGCTTGTCGAGAGCGGTTTCCCGCTGATGCAGTTGGTCAACCATCTGCTCGACCTTCTCGCCAAAAATATTATCCCCCCGGCAAGGGACGTCAGCCAGTCTCTGCTGGGTGCGGTTGTCCAGGTCAGAGGCACGCAGCCATGAGAGCCTGCGCATCACTATACCTTGGGCCGCAGCACGAGATGCCACGTCACAGGTGTCAAAAATCCCCCTGGACAGGAACTTTCTGCACGCCTTCAGCTGCCTGACCACCTCCTGATATGGCCTGGACTGCTCCGGCGGGAGCTTATCGACCAGGTCCGCCAGCTGTTGCACATTGGTCCGCATGTGGATGCTCATATAGAGCAGGTAAGATTGGATGCGGGTCACGAGCATGGAGGATTGGTAGGCCTTCCTCCCAAATGAATCCAGAGTGCGAGACTCCCGCCCCGGGGGCGCCGAGGCGGTATCCCTCGAACTCCGTGCCCTCTTGAGAGCAGAATCCACGACCGCTGAGTCATGGGGCAACTGGGGCCGCATGAGCTCTGGGTCAGAGTGGATCCTGTACTGGGACTCTGCTTTCTTGGGAATGGTGGGGTTAGTTAGTGGTCGCACCCAGTTCCGAAGCAGCGTCTCCTTCAGGACATTGTGCAGCGGTACCGTGGAGGACTCTCTAGGTGGTGATGGATAGTCGAGGACCTCGAGCATCTCGGCCCTCGGCTCTTCCACAGAGACCACGGGAAAGGGAATGCTTATAGACATATCCCGCACAAAGGAGGCAAAGGAGAGACTCTCAGGAGGTGAGAGCTTCCTCTCCGGTGACGGCGTGGGGTCCGAGGGAAGGCCCGTAGACTCCTCTGAGGAGAAATATCTCGGGTCCTCCTCTTCCCCCCACGAGTCCTCATCCTCGGTATCGGACATTAGCTCATGTAGCTGAGTCCGGTACCGGGCCCGGCTCGACGTCGAGGCACCGAGGTCTCGGTGTCGTCGAGCGGTGGACTCCCGCGCCGGCGGGGACGGAGCTCCCTCCATCGACGTCGACGGGGACTCCACCTGCGTGGCGGTCGAGACCGGCACCGCAAGCGGCGGCGGTGTCAACAGCCCCGGCGCCGGGCTAGAGCTCGCCGGCGCCACAGTCATCGGCGCCGGGGGCGCAAGCACCCCCGACGCCGGCACAGCCTGGCGCATCAGCCCTTCCAGGATCCCCGGAAGGATGGCTCTGAGGCACTCGTCCAGGCCCGCTGCCGGGAAAGGCGGTGGGGCCGGTAAGGGTGTCGGTGCCAGAAGCTGCTGGGGGCCAGGAGACGGCACCGAGGTGCCGGAACCCCGACGCGTCGGTACCTCCACCACCGACGGAGATCTCTCCTCTCTGCGATGACGCTTCGGCGTCGACTCCTCTTCAGGGTGCACCGAGGGCTCCCGGTGACGGCGCTTCTTATCTTTTTTCCGGTGCACGTCACCGGCGCCGGAGGGCATGGAGAAGGAGGAGGTCGATCCCCCTCGGTCTCGAGGTACCGGGTCCGACAGGGTTCGGTCCCGTGGCTCACGAGCTGAGGGAGTGACCGGGGCCGACTGCCCACGCGGCCTCTCAACCCCACTCTCACCGGCGGACCGGCGGGCCGACGGGACCTGTTCTCCTGGGGTCGCTGCCATCGGTGCCGATGTCTCGGGCATCGATACCGGTACCGAAGACCCGGCCTTCGATACCGATGCCGTCGAGGTCGACGTCGAGGGGCCGGCGCAAGTTCCAAAAAGACGGTCCCGCAGAACTTGCCTCGCAACCTGAGTCCGTTTCCGGAGACCGAGACACAGCGCGCACGACTTGAGATTGTGCTCCGGCCCGAGGCACTGGAGGCACCAAGCGTGGGTGTCGGTCTGCGAGATCGGCCGGCCGCAGCGACCACACTTTTTAAATCCACTCGGGACCTTCGAGGACATCGACGGAAAAATCGCGTCGGTGAAGTCAAAGTCGGCAATGGTGGCTAAAATCACACCACGAAAAAACTAGCCGACCGAGCGGCCACTAGGCCGCAACGAGGCGTCCCCGCTGGAAGCGAGGGAAAAGGGGAGCGCGTGCTCCACACGCGCGAAAATCTTTTTTTTTTTTTTTTTTTTTAACAATACAAAGAAAGAAAAGAAAAAGGAACCGAACGGGAATCCAAAGCAACGATCCGCGTAAACGCGGTCGAAAAATCCGGCGGCTGAACGGAGAGAGAGGCAATTGCACAACTCTCTCCAGTCGCGGAAAAAAAGTAACTGGCGGGAGCGGTCGCGCACGGGCGGGAAGACGGCCGCGCATGCGCGGTGGGCGTGCCCTGCGTGCCGACCGTCCCGCGAAGCTTCTTCCGGTTGGTGGGGGCTGCCGCGGACGTCAACCCAGTCGTGAGAACAAGCAGCCTGCTTGTCCTCGGAGAACGGTGATTAGCTGCCCTGCAATTCACACTACAACACCCTGGAAAAAAGAAGAGTCAGAGATGCCCGAACGCAGAGGGAAAGGAAAGAGCGGAGAGCCTAATGAGGTCGTCACATGAAATTTATTACCGGGAGTTAACATTTTAATGCGTTAATAACACATTAAATGTGCAAGTCTGCTACTCCATGACTCCCTTCCCACCTGTCCCTTTTATCTCCTCTCACCCCTTTATAAGTACATAAGTAGTGCCATACTGGGAAAGACCAAAGGTCCATCTAGCCCAGCATCCTGTCACCGACAGTGGCCAATCCAGGTCAAGGGCACCTGGCACGCTCCCCAAACGTAAAAACATTCCAGACAAGTTATACCTAAAAATGCGGAATTTTTCCAAGTCCATTTAATAGCGGTCTATGGACTTGTCCTTTAGGAATCTATCTAACCCCTTTTTAAACTCCGTCAAGCTTCTCTCTTTCTTAGTGGGTCTTTTGTTGACAGGGGTTTGGAACCCCACTGGCATTTCAGAGGTTTTCTCTTCTGCTAGCAGGGATTGAGAACCTAGCCAGCAATGCAACTGTTTCCCATCTCACTACACCTCCTCCTGATAAAACATACCTATACATATGCACAGGTGCTTGAGAACAGGTGTTTTCACAGGACTGAAATATCAAAACAAAATGGCAAAAGTTTCTGCTGAGATTAGATTAATTCCTAAATCTTCTCACCTCAATGTCTTCCTGGCCTGGCATGAAGATGAGAATATCACCTGGAGCACCTGACAGGTGAATCTGAAGGGCTTGCTTCACAGCTGCTTCCACGTAATCTTCCTGGGGTGTCTGAAACAAGGAGAATGATTACCTCAGCAGAGAGGCCGTAGCTCTGACCATGTCCAACAGAGGTCTAGAAGAGGGAGAGATTTTCACTGGTAACAATTAAAGTTAAATAGGTAACCTCAGGAACTTTACTCTGCTTTTCTTAGCCTATAAAGTCTCTGGTACAGTTCCATAGGCCAGCATTTAAGGGGGCTATTTTACAGGTACTGTAGTATCAGTATAAAGCACAGCTAATAGGCATGGGAAGCTTCAATTTAGACTTTAATTCCTGCCCACCCCTAGCCTAATCTCTGATTTATATGCCCTTTCAATTTGAAGGCTACAAATTTAATTAGGGCCTCTCCATCAGCAAGTAATTAGCTCTTAGAAATAAAGTCTACTTAGATCCATAGAGGGGAACCTACTAATAACATTAAAAAAATAATGTTGTTAAAAACTAAATATTAGCATAGACTAACATATAACTAGCAATGTTAGGGAACTTTAGTTTACATATTCCCACTCCATTAGCAACTTAATTAAGAAATCTCTCTTATCTGCACCCTTCTCCTCCACCGCTAACTCCAGACTCCGTTCCTTTTATCTTGCTGCACCATATGGCTGGAATTGACTTCCTGAGCTGGTACGTCAAGCTCCATCTCTGGCCGTCTTCAAATCTAAGCTAAAAGCCCACCTGTTTGATGCTGCTTTTAACTCCTAACCCTTGTTTACTTGTTCAGAACCCTTATTTTATCATCCTCACTTTAATATTCCCTTATCTCTTGTTTGTCCTGTTTGTCCTAATTAGATTGTAAGCTCTGTCAAGCAGGGACTGTCTCTTCATGTTCAAGTGTACAGCGCTGCGTACGTCTAGTAGCGCTATAGAAATGATAAGTAGTAGTAGAAGAGATGGGGGCTATCTAATCTTTTGCACTGTTATATGTTTACCCCCCCAGTTGCTGAGAAGTTATGTGTGTGTGTACTCGGTGCAAAGAGATCCCAGCTATCAGGGAATGGGTACGATCTCTGGAGGCTAGAATAACAGACCTAGAGGAGCTGAAGCAAACAGAGAGGTTTATAGAGGAGGCCTACACGGACACAGAGAAGTCCCACCTCCACTCAGGCAACCTCTGTGCTGCCATGGATGAGAAAGGTCTCCTGAAGGAACAGCACACTGTGGCGAGGCAGGACGTGGTCCTGTAGACAGGATCTTCCCTAATGGGGATGCAATATCCTCTCGCACCGAGGATGTGTCTCCAGGGGCTTCTGCCTAGAAGGGGTTAGGACAGCTACTGTAGCTGGAGATTTGATCATTAGGCATGTAGATAGCTGGTGGATGTGAGGATCGTTTGGTCACTTGCCTGCCTGGTACGAAGGTGACAGACCTCATGCGTCAGCTAGATAAGATTTTAGACAGTGCTGGGGAGGAGCCTGCTGTCTTGATACATGAGGGTACCAAAGCCATAGGAAAATGTGAGAGGGAGGTTCTGGAAGCCAAATTTAGGACCTTAGATAAAATGCTGAAATCCAGAACCTCCAGGTTGGCATTTTCAAAAGTGCTCCCCGTTCCATGTGCAGGACCCAAGAGACAGGCAGAGCTCTGGAGTCTCAACGCGTGGATGAGGCGATGGTGCAGGGATGAGGGTCAGATTTGTTAGGAACTGGGCAACATTTTGGGGAAAGAGGAGCCTATTCAGGAAAGATGGGCTCCACCTTAACCAAGGTGGAACTAGGCTGCTGGCACCAACATTTAAAAAAGGAGATAAAGCAGCTTTTAAACTAGAAACTGGGTTAGGGCCGACATTTGCTTAAAAGCGTATGGTTCGGAATAAGGTATCTTTAAAAGATATCACCAAAATAGGGCACCCCGATAGCGAGGTTGCAATACAGAGCACAGTAGACCAGGTGTCTTTAAATAAAAAGCAGACAAGATCTTCAACATTGCACATTATCACTATCAACTGCTGAGCAAGATGTAAATAGGAACATAGTCTGAAATGTCTATATGCAAATACCAGAAGTCTAAGAAATAAGATGGGAGAGTTAGAATATATTGCACTAAATGAAAAAATAGACTTAGTAGGCATCTCTGAGACCTGGTGGAAGGAAGATAACCAGTGGGACACTATCATTCCAGAGTACAAATTATACTGAGTGATAGGGTGTATCGAATTGGTGGAAGGGTAGCATTATATGTTAAGGAGGGTCTTGAATCAAATAGAGTAAAAATTCTGTAGGACACAAACCATACCTTGGAATCCCTATGGATAGAAATTCCATGTGTAAAAGGGAAAAGGACAGTGATAGGATATCATTAATACATAGACCACTAGGAACATGGGTTTTAGCTCAGCAGAAGTTGTTTGAAGTTATATTACATTCTACTTCTTTTTTTAAGGAGTTAGTGATTTAAATCGTCATTTAAAAGACCAAAATGATCCTAATACTATTCAGTTTTCCCTGATTCTTAGACTCCTTAAATATAGTTTTGAGTCCTGCTCTGCCAACTCATTTTAATAGATTATTTGCCCTATGTGAGCAAAATAAAACCCCAACTGACCACTCAGAATGGAAACCGGTCGCCGGTCAGATCATTATCTTTTAAATATTTATCTCAGACTGCCAAGTGTACTAATGATGTCAACTGCACTTTTTGTTATAAACATGGTAAATTTGATCCATCTTTGTTCTGCCAGGAATTGGGGGAGAATTTGGATTTCCAGACAAATCAAGCCGATTTAATGCTTGTTTCTTGGAATTCTAATGTGACATGTTCTGTCAGAATTGTCTCTTTTAAAATTAAAAAAGGTTATTAGGGGAAGGAAGGGGAGTTTAGGATGGGATAATCTGGATGGAGCTTTAATACTCGATTGGAAGGAGGAAGAAGTGATGTCGGCACCCTGGATGGCTGACTGATTTCGAGCTCCCACCTTCACTCCTTAAACAGCAGCTATCATCACATATCATCAGGCTTTTTTGAAGCACTGGTGGTGAGAATTCGATATACCCCTCTTCAGGCAAGACCTCCAAGTTGAAAAATGCGAATATTAAGGAGTCACTCCAACAATTTCACTGACCTGCGGCCTGCACTGCAACCTACTGCCCTGGACCAAGAGCTCCCCTGTCTGCTCTGAGGACGATGAGGAGACGAACAGATTAATATGTGCATCGGAGCAGAGAAGTCAGATGCTCTTTTAAAGATTTGCAGGCAGAATCGCAGGATATGAGAGGACAACTGGCCACGTGGATCGATACCCTACATAGGGATGTTCGAGACCTCGGCATTCAATTAGAGAACATGGAAGCTCAGGTTGAGGAATATTCATTTTTTGAGGCAATTTATGAAGATTTGCAATATAAAATGGAAGACATGGAAAACAGGGACCAGAGGAAAAACCCCCGTTTTAGAGAAGTACCAGAGAACAACAGCCAGGAGGATGTCACAAAAATCGTGCAGGCCCTGCGTTGTTAGCTGTTTGAATGGGAGACACTGCACCTGATATTGAACTGGACTGGACGCATCACGCTCTGAGGGCTGTGATGGACAACCCTCCCGTGATACAGTGGTTTGATTTACTCGTTATGCTGATGAAGAGGCGATCCTTCAGAAAACTAGAACCAGAGACTTTAAAATTTCAGGGTGCCTCCATATTTATGTTTCAGGATTTGTCAGCCTTTTCATTGGCTAAGTGAAGGGAATTTAAACCTGTGATTGAATTGCTACAGAAAGAACAACTAAAATATCGTTGAGCGTTTCCTCTAGCTTTGTGTTTCCCAGTGAAGGTCTCCCTTTGCCGTGTCAGGAGCCATAAAGAGGATTGGAAGCTGCTGAAAGAAAGCAGGCCTGGCGACAGATAAGACATAAGCATCACCACACTGGGACAGACCAAAGGTCCATCTAGCCCAGCACCCTGTCTCTGACAGTGGCCAATCCAGGTCACAATCACCTGACAAGATCCATGGAGCAAAGCATTTTATACTGCTTGTCCCAGGAATAGTGGATTTTTCCCTACGTCCATTTAATAACATGTACAATTGGGCGCAAAGTCAGTCCCTTCCTTTGTAGTGAAAGCAAAACGCTATTCGCTCTTTGGCTGTTGGAACGTTCCCGGGACTTGATGGTCTTCCATCAGAATTTTATAAGACTTTTGCTTCTGAATTTTCTCCTCTACTAGCCAAAGTCATGAACAGGGTTCGAGAAGGTGATTCGATACCAACAACTACGAAAGAAGGTAAAGATAGGTCTGAATGTCAGTTGTATCGTCCCATTTCTGTTTTGAATGCAGATGTAAAGATTTTAGCAAAGGTTTTGGTGATGAGGTTGGGTACAGTTTTGCCTATTTTGGTGCACCACGATCAAAGCTGCAGATAATATTTGTAGAATTATAAACTTGAATTATGTACCCTGTCAAAGAGCCCAGAAATCCTTCTTGTTAGGGATCGATGCTGTAAAAGCCTTTGACAGGGTACACTGGAATTTTCTAGTAATGAAGCCATTGGCTCAGGCCATATAGGCTAATCCAGATATTGGGGGAGTGGTGTTGGGTGACAGGGAATATAAGATCAGTCTTTTTGCTGATGACGTATTGCTATTTTTGACATCTATCACCACTCTGCCAAACTTACTGGTTGAACTTAGAGTTTACTCCTTAGTATTGGGATTTAAGGTTAATATGGGAAATTAACCTAATATTATAGATGGCCCTACTTTGAGAACTTTGCAGGCTTCCTTCCCTTTTCATTGGGTCACGAAGGGGTTAATATAGCCAGGTGTTTGGCTGCAGCACTATTATAATAAACTATATAAAGCCAATTATTCTCAGTTATTTGCTAGTGTTTCTCTTTAATAGAGTCATTCCCAGCTATTGTAAGAGTCAGGTCCTTCTGATCAGACATAAGAACATAAGAGTAGCCATAATGGGTCAGACCAATGGTCCATCTAGCCCAGTATCCTGTTTTCCAAACAGTTGCCAAGTACCTGGCAGAAACCCAAATTGTGGCAACACTCCATACTTGAAATCCCAGGGCAAGCAGTTGCTTCCCATGTCTGAACTTTTCCTTCAGGAATTTGTCCAAACCTTTTTTAAACCCAGATATGTTAACCGCTGTACCACATCCTCTGGTAAAATGTTCTGGAGCTTAACTATTCATTGAGTGAAAAAATATTTCCTCCTATTTGTTGCAAGCTGCCAAGTTGACCTTGGCGGAGGCCTGGAAGGATCCTGGAATACCTTTCTTACTCAAGTGCCATATGAAATTATTCTATGTATACAGAATGGAGAAGCTGACCACCATTCAGCATAAAACAGTGGAAGGGTGATTTCGGGAGCTGCCTGTAATTTGAACTTTTCTGGGTGATGCTGGTCTCACGTTACGATAATGCATGAAGGTATATTGGGGAAATTTTACTTTGTTTGGAATACATCCTCGCTACTTCCAACCCCTCTTTATTTTTTTTTAGGGGGGGGGGGGAGAAGTTGTGTTGAGTTGGGATGGAGGGAGGAGAAAACGTTTAAAAATTGAGGTTTTATGAGGTTTGAGCTTAACTGTATCTTGTTGTCTGATCCAGCTATATGGTATTGCATTTGTCTGTTCATTGCTGTAAAAGTTTTTTTGCTGGTAGAATAAATATCTCCTTGGAAAAAAAAATACTTGGTTGGAAGGGGGAGGTATAAGAGTGCAGCTGACCCCCTGTTCTTTATTTTATTCCGAGAGTTGGACGGTATAATATCGTACTGGAGTATTAATAAGCTGACCTTATCTTCTGGATAATCAGTAATATATGGGAGGTGGGGAATTGGGGAGGTGCAAATAATGTATATGTAAAGAAAAGGTATATTGTCATCGAGAGTTTACATAAGGCTGTTGTAATCTTTTTATTGTCTCATTCCTTTATTTTAATAAAGTTTCAACCTAAAATTAAAAAGGTTAAGACCAAAAAAAAAATACCCTTGGTATTCTGAAACACTGGCCATATTAAACAGAACAAGTAGGAAGGTGGAAAAACTTTGGAAGACGACAAAGGATAAGTCTCAATATTTAGTTTGGCACTCTAGTGGTAAACGTGGAGGGGCATAATAGAACGCAAACGCCCATCTCCATGGGCGTCTATGTCCGAGAACAGGTACATGAAGGGGCGGGTCAGACCGTATTTTCGGAAAAAATGGGCGCCCATCTTCTTTTCGATAATACAGTTTGTGCCCGGCAAATGCATCGGATTTGTGCAGATTTGAGCTGGGCGGTTTCGTTTTTCAGCGATAATGGAAACCGAAGGCGCCCAGCTCAAAAACGAACAAATCCAAGGCATTGGGTCGTGGGAGGGGCCAGGATTCGTAGTGCACTGGCCCCCCTCACATGCCAGGACACCAACCGGGCACCCTAGGGGGCACTTGTAACAATTAAAAAAAATTTTTTTAATACCTCCCAAGTCCATAGCTCCCATCTCTTGGGTGCTGAGTCCCTCAAATCCCCCCCCCCCCCCAAAACCCACTGCCCACAACTCTACACCATTACCATAGACCTTATGGCTGAAGAGGGGCACCTACATGTGGGTACAGTGGGTTTTGGGGGCGGTTTGGAGGGCTCCCATTTACCACCACAAGTGTAACAGGTGGGGGGGGATGGGTCTGGGTCCACCTGCCTGAAGTCCACTGCACCCACTAACAACTGTTCAAGGGACCTGCATACTGCTGTGATGGAGCTGGGTATGACACTTGAGGCTGGGACAAAAAGTTGTTTTTCTTTGGTGGGAGGGGGTTAGTGACCACTGAGGGAGTCAGGGGTGGTCATCCCCAATTCCCTCTGGTGGTCATCTGGTCATTTAGGGCACTTTTTTGGGACTTGTTTGTGGAAAAAAAAAAAAAAAAGACCCAAATTCTTTTTTCGATTATCGGCCGAAGGCGCCCATCTTTCCTTGGCCAATAAACACGCCCCGGTCCCGCCTTCACCACGCCTCCGACACGCCCCCGTCAACTTTGCCCATTTCCGCGACAGATTTCACTTGAAAACGCCCAAAATCGGCTTTCGATTATACCGATTTGGGCACCTTTGCGAGATGGGTGCCCATCTCCCGATTTGGGTCGAAATATGGGCGCCCAACACTTTCGAAAATAAGGCTGATAGTATCATAGTAGATGATGGCAGAGAAAGACCTGTACGAACCATCCAGTCTGCCCAACAAGATAAACTCATATGTGTTACTTTATATGTATACCTGACCTTGATTTGTCCCTGCATTTTCAGGGCACGGACCCTTGAAGTCTGCCCAGTACTAGTCCCGCCTCCCAACCACCGGTGCTGCCACCCAATCTCCGCTAAGCTTCCGAGGATCCATTCGTTCTGAACAGGATTCCTTTATGTTTATCCCATGCTTTTTTGAATTCCGTTACCATTTTCATCTCCACCACCTCCCTCGAGAGGGCATTCCAAGTATCCACCACTCAGTGAAAAAAAAGAACAGTATAAAAAAGCACTTTCTGAAGCTAAGATAGAATATTATGACCAGAACTTACAGGAAGCTGAGAACTCTTCTAAGGACCTGTTCAAAATCTTTTAATAGTTTGGTTAAAATTTGCAACAGTCTGCAGAAAATCTGGCAAAGTTTTTTCAACCTAAGGTAATTAAAGTTAGACAGTCATTTTGTTTAGTTAGAACAGACTATGTCATGTGTTTTGTTTTATAATTTACAGATACTTATACTTGAATGCTGTGTCCTCTCTGAGGTGAGCCTGAATGACCTTGAGGCATATTTTCAAAGCACTTAGCCTCCCAAAGTGCTTTGAAAATATGCCTCCTTGTATACTATTCCCTTCTATCTTATAAAAATTGTAATTCAACCCTTACCATCCTACACATCATATCTTGTTTTCCCTTCCTGCAACTCAAAGCGGGTCCAAGAAAACAAAATACATTATTAAAATATCACTCAATGTGGTCCACGTTTCACCCAAACATGGACTGCTTCAAGGGTACAATATATAAAACACAAAAAACTCATGATATAGACCAGTGGCTGGTATTCCTTAGCTAGTCGAGTTACTGGAATTTGTAGTTTATCAACAACTTTTAGACTTAGAAAAGGTACAAAGAAGAGCAACGAAAATGATAAAGGGGATGGGACGACTTCCCTATCAGGAAAGGTTAAAGCGGCTACGGCTCTTCAGCTTGGAGAAGAGATGGCTGAGGGGAGAAATGATAGAGGTCTATAAAATACTGAGTGGAGTGATCTACTGGCTAGATGTGAATCGCCTGTTTACTCTTTCCAAAAATACGACTAGGGAGCATATAATGAAGCTACCAAGTAGTAAATTTAAAACAAACCAGAGAAAATATTTCTTCACTCAATGTGTAATTAAACTCTGGAATTCACTGCCAGCAAATGTGGTAAAGCAGCTAGCTTAGCAGGGTTTAAAAAAAGGTTTGGATAATTTCCTAGAAGAAAAATCTATAAGCTATTAAGATGGACTTGGGGAAAATCCACTGCTTATTTCTAAGATAAGCAGCTTAAAATCTATTTTACTCTTTTGGGATCTTGCCTGGTACTTGTGACCTGGATTGGCCACTTTTGGAAACAGGATACTGGGCTTGATGGACCTTTGGTCTGTCCCCGTATGGCAACGCTTATGTTCTTATAAAGCTTTGAAAAATGCCCTCCGTACAAATTCATGATAAAGACTTGAATATTTTGCTACCAAATTTATAAAGTGCACTGCAACACAGCCCTGACAATTCTGAGCAGCTTTTGCATATGCATATCACTCTCTCTCTCTCTCAAGCAGCAGTTTCATCGACTAGAACCCTACAGGACAACAGCTACATTTTTACCTTGCTAAACAGAATATCCACAGGGAACGTGCGTCCAGGAATATGGAAGATTGGAATATTTCCAAAAAATGCAGCAAATTTTTCAGCATCCATAGTGGCTGACGTGACTATTAGCTTCAAATCAGCACGTCGGGCCACCACCTGCAAACACGAATAGATTAGTTATTAAAAGAAAAATACCTATGACAGCTCATGTGACATGGCTTAACCCCAGCATGAAGAGACACAGAGGAGTCACACCCATGCTACTTCCAATACACACCCATGCTACTTCCAATACTAAAATGTCTATCCTTTGTGTCCTGCGCGGAACATGAACTTTCCAAGTTGCTTTCTTCTGCCTCTCCCTCAGTTCGGGCTTGTACTGTGACTTTAAGGAGCTTGAGAATCAGGAGCAGTGCCGTAGCAAGGGCGGCTGACACCCGGGGTGGGTCACCGCTGCGCACCCCCCCCCCCCCCCGAGCGCTTTCTTACTGCCATACGAAAGTGGAGGGCGGGCGGGAACGCCAATCTGCCCCGAGTGCACGTCGCTGGGAGCTGCGTCAGCTCCGCTGGTTCCCTGCTCTCTCTGCCCCGGAAGTAACCTGTCCTGGGGCAGAGGGAGCAGGGAACCAGCGGAACTGACACCCCCCCCAGCGGCGTGCATCCAGGGCGGACCGCCCCCCCCCCCCCTTTCTACGCCACTGACCAGGAGTCTTTATGTTTTGTATAGTTTATTTTTTTCTATTCCTCAGTGCTTGAGTTAATGTCACAGTCATTTCGTTCTAGCTTTGTACTGCTATTCTTTGTCCCTTAGAGATTATACAAGATGAACCAACTGATGTCGCAGCCAGAATAAAACAAACTACTGCTGTTTGTGTACAAAGGTTTTAAAACAAAAGAAAGAATAGCCAGTGGAAAGACCCTTGTTTCTAAGCTCTTGGGAAGTTACTATACCACGTTCTCTAAAAACCTAGTTTAAATGTTTGTTTTCAAAAAATGGCGTTTAGTTTCTGATTTCTGCCTATTTCAGATACCAGTGTGAAAAACTGAGGAAAAGTGTGCCTGCCACTTTATGTTCGCAAGGAAAAAAAGCAACACTGGGCCTTCAAGAGTGGCTTTTTTTCCTTGCGCTTCTCTTACTGTATACTGTATTACCCTCTCTGCCTGTACTATGCCACTTTATGTTCAGCATGTCCTGTGTGCATGTGTGTGCTCACCTCTCGCAGCAGCCCAAACAGCACATCTGTATTCAGGGATCTCTCATGGGCTTCATCCATGATGATGGCACTGTAATGGTCAAGATCAGCCTCTCGCAGCGACTCACGGAGTAAGATCCCATCTGTCATATACTTGATCATGGTCTTCTCGGAGGTACAATCTTCAAATCGGATGGCATAACCAACCTAAAGGGGCAAGGAAGAGCTCATCAAAGAATAGCCACTAGGTCTACCTATGCAATTCCTCAGACCCCTGATGATCTTTCTCTGAAATGATTCAGTTCCTCCACTAGGGGAACGTTTTCATGAGGAAATATTTCATAATATGTTTTTCCCAAGTCTACGCTCTTCCCCTGTACCTAAAGTCGCAAGCTGACCACCCTCTTTTCAAGAAGCTGCTGAAAACGTACCTTTTTGAACAAGTGTATTCCATTAGTGACTCTGCTGTTTAGTCATCCTAATTGCTGTTAACGTTTTATCCTTATTCTACTGCTAAATTCATGTGCTGTATCTCTTAACTTTTGTAATTCATGGAAGCCACATTGTGTCTCCATTTGTGGGAAAATGTGGGGTAGAAATGAACCGTAAATAAATAAATATATATATCATTGGCATTTCACACAATGGCTTCTTGTTCCAAACCCTTCTTTCCTCTGAAAAAGGTTTGCATCCTGTCCATTTCCAATACCTTTGATATATTTGAAATGTCTACCACATGCCCCCTCTTGACTCCTCTAAAATAAGTATGTTTAGGTCATGGCTTTTGGTACAAACAGCAATATTATTCACCTTGTTGATAACAAGGGAACGGACAGCCACACAAATAAGGGAGCCATGACAGGCATCAATCATCAGCTCTCCCTAAAGCTCATGAATTCTATATAGGGCCTCCTGAGCATGCACGTGTTCCACGTATGAAGAAAACAAGAAGCAACATAAACACTGGCAAGTTTGATGCAAAGAATAGATAAAGAAGGTCAAAGAGAATACAAAGAGAAACTTGCCTCGGAGGCAAAAACTCATAATAAAAACTTTTTCAGGTATATCAGAAGCAGAAAGCCTGTGAGGAAATCCATGGGATCATTAAATCATTAAGGAGTAAAAGGCGCACTCAGGGAAGACAAAGCCATAGCACAGAGACTGAACGAATTCTGTGCCGCGGTCTTTACTGAAGATGATGTAAGCGATCTACCTGTACCACAGATGGTTTTCAAGGGTGATGAAGCAGAGGAACTGAAAAATCTTGGTGAACCTGGAAGATGTACAGAGCTAAATCGATAAATTAGAGAGTAATAAATCACCTGCACCAGATGGTATACATCCCAGGGTACTGAACGAACTCAAATATGAAATAGCAGATCTGCAGTTACATGTCGTTACAATGTCCGTACTACCTGAAGATTGGAGGATGGCCAATGTAACGCCGATTTTTAAAAAGGGATCCAGGGGTCATCTGGGAAATTAGACTAGTAAGCCAGACTTCAGTGCCAGACAAAATAGGGGAAACTATTACTGAACACATAGGCAAACGTGTTTAATGGGACACAGTCAACATGGATTTGGCCAAGGGACGTGTTGCCTCACCAATCTGAACCATTTCTTTGAATGCGTGAATAAACATGTACCACACCATACAAGCTTATATCCCACTAATACCTTGCGGTTCAAAGCGGGTAACAAAGCAAGACAAACCAGAACAGACCTCTGAGACAATTATAGAGAGGGGAAAGAAAATGAATCGAATAAAATATGATGATGATGAAACAAATCTTTGAAACAGTGAAGTTTTAACCTTTCTTCTAAACATCATATATAAACCAGAAGGAGAAAGTATCTGAGTAAGCTCTTTCCAATACTGAGCAGCTTGGAATGCTAAGGTGAATTCTAGTATCCTTAGTCTCTTCTTACCCTTGGGTGAAGGAAAAGAAAACATAATCCGCCCCCGATCGCTTCATAGCAGATCTCACAGCCCACCTAAACTACATGCTCCAACAAGGTCTCTTCCCTAAGGAATATGGCAACATCCTACTCACCCCAATACTAAAAGATACCAAGAAAAAAAACAAACTCATCAATTGCATCCATCCCACTAGCTGTCAAACTGATGGAAAGCATGGTAACCAAACAACTTCTCAATATTACACAAATCACAATCAGGATTCCATCCCCTCCATAGCACTGAGACTGTGCTAGACACTCTCCTATCCAAATTCAAGCAGGAAAAAGCATACTTCTCCAATTCAATATGTCGAGCGCATTCGACATGGTAAACCACAATATACTACTAAGACTCCTAGATTACTTCGGTATCAGCGAAAATATACTTAGTTGGATTAAGGGTTTTCTAACTACCAGAACATACCAAGTAAAATCAAATTCAAACATATCACCACCATGGAAAGCAGACTGCGGAGTACCCCAAGGATCACCACTATCACCAATACTATTCAACCTAATGATGGCCCCACTAGCCAAGTCCTTATCCAATCAAGGCCTCAACCCGTTCATCTACACAGATGATGTCACAATATGCATTCCCTTCAGACATGATCGGACAGAAATCACCAATGAAATCAAGCTTGGTTTGAACACAATGGACTTGTGGGCAAATTCATTCCAAATGAAACTGAAAAAACACACTGCCTCATCCTCTCATCTCAATATTACTATTATTTATTGCACTTGTATCCCACATTTTCCCACCTATTTGCAGGCTCAATGTGGCTTACAGAATCCTGTAATGGCATCACCATTTCAGGGAGCAGAAATACATTTGGTGGTACAAAGATATAATAATAACAACAAGGCTAGTATTCAATCTAATATTACTACTACTATTAAACATTTCTATAGCGCTACTAGACTTACGCAGCACTGTACAAATTAACATGAAAAGACAGTCCCTGCTCAACAGAGCTTACAATCTAAATTGGACAGACGAACAGACAGCTAGGGGTGGGGAAATTGCAGTGGTAGGGGTGATAAGTGAGGGTGTTGAGTAAGAGAGTCATGGTTAGGAGTCGAAAGCAGTAGCAAAGAGGTGGGCTTTAAGCCTAGACTTGAAGGCAGCCAGAGACTGAGCCTTACGTACTGGCTCAGGGAGTCTATTCCAGGCATAGGGAGCAGCAAGATAGAAGGAACGGAGCCGGGAGTTAGCAGTGGGGAAGAAGGGGGACGACAGGAGACATTTACCCAGCGAACGGAGTTCACGGGGAGGAGTGTAGGGAGAGATGAGCGTGGAAAGATACTGAGGAGCTGCGGAGTGGATGCGAACAAACCCAAAATTATAAAAAAAAAAACCAGACCACACCCTCCCTATCTCAGATAACTTGAAAATACTCGGCGTTACTATCGACCGCAACCTTACACTTTAGAGCCAAGTGAACTCCACAACTAAGAAAATGTTCCACTCAATGTGGAAACTAAAACGCGTGAAACCTTTCTTAGGGCTACAGGGTGTATATCGCTGCAAGCGAGAGCAGAGGAGCCGCTGTACACAGACTCGACGCGGGTGCACATATTGATGAGCTCTTGAAAATGAAGATAAGTGCCTTTTGATTTATTGAATGCTCGCCAGATGGTAATAAGGTCTGTTTTTTGAGCCTTTATCCTACAGAGAGACTGCAGAACCATTATAGTGGAATTATTTATGGGCAAGCAGTACTCCTCTATTGAAGATTTTTTACGGCCAGTGATGAAGAGAGGATCAGTTAGATCCGATTAAGCTCTGTAGATACATGATATCCGTGAGCTCTTTGAGGCCGTTTTCCTTCTGAAGAGATTTCAGTAGGAGGCATTTCAGATCCTACCCCTCTATGTCCAGCAATTTCTCCTCTCTCCCTGAGCCCTGCCCTCCCATCCATGCCCATCCATGCTCCTCTGTCCCCTGCCCCCTCCATTCATCCCTATCCAGCAATTCCCCTCTCTCCCTGAGCCCTGCCCTGCAATCCATATCCATCCATGCTCCTCTGTCACCTGCCCCCTCCAGCCATCCCTATCCAGCAATTCCCCTCTCTCGCTGAGCCCTGCCCTGCAATCCATATCCATCCATGCCCATCTGTCCCCTCCATTCATCCCTATCCAGCAATTCCCCTCTCTCCCTGAGCCCTGCCCTCCCAATCCATGCCCATCCATGCTCCTCTGTCCCATACCCCCTCCATTCATCCTTTTCCAGCAATTCCCCTCTCTCCCTGAGCCCTGCCCTCCCATCCATGCTCCTCTGTGCCCTCCATTCATCCCTAATTCCCTACCCAGCAATTCCCCTCTCCCTGAGCCCTGCCCCTCCCATCCATGCTCCTCTGTCACCCTCCATTAATCCCTATCCAGCAATTCCCCTCTCTCCCTTCCATGACCCCCCCACCTCGCATCCACGCTCCTCTCTCCTCCCGCTCCCATCATGTCCCAGTTGGCCTGGCCCGCCCTCTTCTCCCCTCCCCCTTTGCATCCATGCTCGTCTCTCCCCTGCTGTCCCGTTACCATTGTTCAACTACTGCCCACCCTCTTCTCTCCCACCAACATCCCTTTTCTTGTTTTTTCTTTTTAAATTTACCTCCGTGGCGGTCCAGCAGCGCAGCGTCAGTGAAGGAGGCGGCGCTCGCCTCTCAACGTCTCTAGCCTTCCCTTCGCTGTGTTCTGCCTTCTTCTGACGTCATTTCCTTGACGTCAGAAGAAGGCGGAACACAGCGAAGGGAAGGCTAGAGACATCGGGAGCGCCGCCTCCTTCACCGACGCTGCGCTGCTGGACCGCCACGGAGGTAAATTTAAAAAGAAAAAAAAAGAAAAGGGATGTTGGGGGGGGGGAGAAGAGGGCGGGCAGTAGTTGAACAATGGGAGCAGGAGGGCGAGCGAGGTGAGCATGGTGCGGCGGCGCCCCCCAGAGGGAGGCGCCCCCCCTACCATGCTTACCTCGCTTACCGTGTTGGCACGGCCCTGCCACTATGGAGCCAGCAAGAGGGGAGATGTAGAAATATGGTGCAGCCTGCTGCCTTTTGGAAAAGATAGGTCAAGCAGGTTTGATAGGCCTAGAATAAGAAATCAAAAGGGCCTGTCTGTATCAAATGATTACCAGAAGTTCCTTACTGTGTTTGTGACAGTTTGTGACAGTTAGCAGTTGTGAAATTGGGCCCTGACGAAAATAATTTAATAAACACCAGGTGCAGGACAAAACGAGAAGTTTGTGGTTTTGGAACAGGTGGCGAAAGGAGAAGGGGCTTTTTGGGACATATGTGAAAATCTGCGGTGAGGGGTGCAATAATGGCCATCTGGAAAATAAGGCGTAAACATGTTTATCAGTTTTGAGGCTAATTGGAAGTAATGTTAGCCAAAAAAAATATTTAAGGAACTGACAGCTCATATGCAATAGAGAGTCCAGGACATGTAAGACCTGCCGGTCACTCTGTCGGATGGATCTCCCATAAGAATATGTCTGTATTCCTATAATGAACCTGTACTGCTTGCTTGGGTGAGTTAATAAACTATTGAAACCTCTCTACTACTACTACTACTACTATTTAGCATTTGTATAGCGCTACAAGGCGTACGCAGCGCTGCACAAACATAGAAGAAAGACAGTCCCTGCTCAAAGAGCTTACAATCTAATAGACAAGAAATAAAGTAAGCAAATCAAATCAATTAATGTGTACAGGAAGGAAGAGAGGAGGGTAGGTGGAGGCGAATGGTTACAAGTGGTTATGAGTCAAAAGCAATGTTAAAGAGGTGGGCTTTCAGTCTAGATTTAAAGGTGGCCAAGGATGGGGCAAGACGTAGGGGCTCAGGAAGTTTATTCCAGGTGTAGGGTGCAGCGAGACAGAAGGCGCGAAGTCTGGAGTTGGCAGTAGTGGAGAAGGGAACAGATAAGAAGGATTTATCCATGGAGCGGAGTGCACGGGAAGGGGTGTAGGGAAGGACGAGTGTGGAGAGATACTGGGGAGCAGCAGGGTGAATACATTTATAGGTTAGTAGAAGAAGCTTGAACAGGATGCGAAAACCTCTCTCTTTATCTCCTTATTACTTCTAATCTGTCTTCCAGTTTAGTGGAAGGACGTGCACACCACCGATAAGCTAAGGAGTCAGCAAAGATCAAGTAGCAGCCTGGCACTTCCTCGTCCTTACTTACAGAGGCTAGTCCTTTGTGTGTAATGACTTGGAAGTAGCCGAATAATTAACATTACGCTCTGTTGGTTCACACCCTATTTTCTATGGACTGCTCATTTTTCACGCAGCAGAAACATATCTTCGGTGTCTTAAGTTCCAATGGTTTCTTCATGTCTCTACTAAATTGAAGGCTAACTATATAAGGTCTAATTATCTGTTAAACGATTTTTAAAACATACACATTTTCATAGTTTACATTACATTTTGTTCTTTCTAGAACATTTATGTCAAGTAAAATATTTGGTATTGGTATGTATGCATGTTTATTAGCCAGTGTCTGTCTACACTATCACTTATATTGTCATTTTTTATTTACATTTTATTGACATTGTTATCTTTTTAAAATGTTACTGCTTAAGTTTTGATTTTTATTGCTTTAATTTGAAAATATGTTTATGACTGTTATTACTATATTTTACTGTTATATTTCATTCTCATATTTAAGAGATTTGTATCTATTTTGATTTTGGACGTTTTCATATCTTTTGAGAGATTTATATGTATTTACATTTTGATATTTATGCATATTATGTTTTTAGTGTTTATATATTGTATATGTCTTAATTGTAGACTCCTGAGGCAGGCCCTGCAGCCGAAACATGGCTCGTGTTGAATCATTTATACTTTCAATGAGACATTGATTCCTACAATAAATATTGCACCACACCTTTTGATTTGGGACTTGTCACCTTTGCTGTTTGTTCTTTTTTTCTGATGCACTTAATACCTGCATGTACACAAGCTTTCTGAATTGCTCATAGCCATCACTACTGCTCCACTTTTTGTTTTTTTACGTCACTCACCTCCTCTCCAAGGCTGACCTGCATCTCTTCGCTCACTCGCTTGGCTACAGACATGGCAGCAACACGACGGGGTTGGGTGCAGCCAATCATGCCATAGTCTGTGTAGCCATCTTCATGGAGATACTGGGTCAGCTGAGTTGTTTTTCCGCTTCCTGTCTCACCCACCACAATCACTATGCTGTTGTCTCTGGAAAGGAAAAAGTGTTAAGAAAGCATTCAATAAATTAAACCAGACTCGGAATGGACGCCACTGGTGAGCGACTGCATACATAGTATTCTATTAGAACACATATACAGTTGTATGCTGAATAGCACGGCATATATGATGGGCTTAGGGGAGAGAGCAGGGGCAGACATCATTAGGGGATGGGAGTTGGTATAATGCCTTTCTGTGATTAAAATCAAAGCGGTTTACATATTCTATACAGGTACTTATTTGTACCTGGGGCAATGGAGGGTTAAGTGACTTGCTTGGAGTCACAAGGAGCTGCAGTGGGACTCAAACCCAATTCCCCTGATGCTAGGGCCACTGCACTAACCATTAGGCAACTCCTCCACTCCGTGTGTCTGGATGGAGGGATTGGGGACAGGCATATGTTCTTGGATAAAAATGACTGAATGCACGCCAGATTAGATGATAAAGCGAAGATACTTACCTGTAGCAGGTATTCTCCGAGGACAGCAGGCTGAATGTTCTCACATGTGGGTCGATGTCGGCGTCGGCCCAGGAACCGGCATTTTGCCAGCAAAATAAAAACAAAGTTCTGCTAGAGTCTTCTAGCACGCAAATCGTACGCACTGCGCATGTGCGGACGACTACCCACCCGTCACGTGAGCATGCTTCCTCAGTTTAATCAAAAAGCATAGAAGCAACAAACAACAAGAACAACTCCAAAGGGGAGGAAGGTGGGTTTGTGAGAACAATCAGCCTGCTGTCCTCGGAGTATACCTGCTACAGGTAAGTATCTTCGCTTTCTCCGAGGACAAGCAGGCTGCTTGTTCTCACATGTGGGGTATCCCTAGCAACCAGGCTCATTCAAAACAATGAACATTGGTCAATTGGGCCTTGCAACGGCGAGGACATAACATAGATTGACCTAAAGCCATAAACAACTAACAAAGTGCAGCCTGGAACAGAATCAAAATGGGTCTAGGGGGATGGAGTTGGATTCTAAACCCCGAACAGATTCTGCAGCACTGACTGCCCAAACCGACTGTCGCGTCAGTTATCCTGCTGAAGGCAGATGTGAATGTGTGGACTGATGACCACGTTGCAGCCTTGCAAATCTCCTCAATGGAGGCCGACTAAGTGAGCCACTGATGCAGCCATGGCTCTAACATTATGAGCCGTGACATGGCCCTCTAAAGACAGCCTAGCTTGGGCATAAGTGAAGGAAATACAATCTGCTAGCCAATTGGAGATTGTGCATTTTACAATGGCGACTCCCCTCCTGTTGGGATTGAAACAAACAAACAACTGGGCGGACTGTCTGAAGGGCTTTGTCCGCTCCACGTAAAAGGCCAATGCTCTCTTGCAGTCCAAGGTATGCAAACTGCTTTCGCCAGGGCGGGTATGAGGATGGGGAAAGAATGTTGGCAAGACAATTGACTGGTTCAAATGGAACTCCGACACCACCTTTGGCAGAAACTTAGGGTGCGTGCAGAGGACTATTCTGTTGTGATGAAATTTGATATAAGGTGCATGTACTACCAAGGCCTGAACCCCACTGACCCTACGAGCTGAAGTAACAGCCACCAAGAAAATGACCTTCCAGGTCAAGTTCTTCAGATGGCAGGAATTCAGTGGCTCAAAAGGAGCTTTCATCAGCTGGGTGACAACGACGTTGAGATCCCATGACACTGGTGGAGGTTTGATAGGGGGCTTTGAGAAAAGCAAACCTCTCATGAAGCGAACAACTAAAGGCTGTCCAGAGATAGGCTTACCCTCTACACGGCAATGATAAACACTAATCACACTAAGGTGAACTCTTACGGAGTTGGTTTTGAGGCCAGATTCTGATAAGTGTAGAAGGTATTCAAGCAGGGTCTGCGTAGGACAAGAAAGAGGATCTAGGGCCTTGCTGCCACACCAGACAGCAAACCTCCTCCACATGAAAGAGTAACACCTCTTTTGGAAGCAAGCAAGACTCTGAAGACACCCTCTGACAGGCCCATTGACGCAAATTCTAAGCTCAGGCCATGAGTGCCAGAGACTGGAGGTTGGGATGTAGAAGCGACCCTTCGTTCTGGGTGATGAGGGTTGGAAAACATTCCAATCTCCACGGTTCATCGGAGGACAACTCCAGAAGAAGAGGGAACCAAATCCGACGTGGCCAGAAGGGAGCAATCAGAATCATGGTTCCGCAGTCTTGTTTGAGTTTCAGCAAAGTCTAGTAGAGGTATGGGAGGATATGCACACAGGAGGCCTGTTCCCTAATGCAGGAGAAAGGCATCTGACGCTAGTCTGTCGTGGGCCTGAAGCCTGAAACAGAACTGAGGGACCTTGTGATTGGATTGAGTGGCAAAAAGATCCACCGAGGGGGTGCCCCACGCTCGGAAGATCTTGCAGGCTATGCCCATGTTCATCAACCACTCAGGAGATTGCATTATCCTCCTCAACCTGTCGGCGAGTCAGTTGTTTACGCCTGCCAGGTATGTGGCTTGGAGAAACATGCCATGACAGCGTGTCCAAAGCCACATCTGGACGGCTTCCTTACACAGAGGGCGAGATTCGGTGCCCCCCCTGCTTATTGGTGTAATACATGGCAACCTGATTGTCTGTCTGAATCAATATGATTTGGTTGGACAGCCGGTCTCTGAAAGCCTTTAGAGCACTCGCAATTCCAGAAGATTGATCTGAAGACCTTTTTCCTGAAAGGACTAGGCTCTTTGAGTGTGAAGCCCATCTACATGAGCTCCCCACCCCAGGAGGGATGCATCCACCGTCAGCATTTTTTGTGGCTGAGGAATTTGGAATGGACGCCCCAAGGTCAGATTGGATTGAATCGCCCACCACTGCAGAGAATTCCGTAAGTTGGTGAACAGTTGGATTACATCCTCTAGACTCCCCGCAGCTGGATACCACTGGGCCGATCTCATGTGTAGATGTGCCAGGGGAGTCACATGAACTGTGGAGGCTATGTGCCCCAGAAGTCTCAACATCTGCCGAGCCGTGATCTGTTGAGACGCTCGAACTATGGACACCAGGGACAGGAGGATATCTGCCCTTGTCTCGGGAAGATAAGCTTGAACTGTCTTTGTGTTCAACAGGGCTCCAATGAATTCCAACTTTTGAACTGGAGTGAGAAGGGGTAATTGATTACAAACCCCAGTAGTTCTAGCACCTGAACAGTCATTCACATGGACTGCTGAGCGCCTGCCTTCGAGGTACTCTTCACCAGCCAATCGTCGAGATAAGGGAACACAAGCACTCCCAGTCGGCGTAGTGACGCTGCAACTACTGCCAGGCACTTTATGAATATTCTGGGTGCAGACGCCAGACCAAAAGGCAGCACACAGTACTGAAAGTGCTGAGTTCCCAGCCGAAATCGAAGATACTTCCTGTGAGCTGGAAGGATCAAGATATGTGTGTAAGCATCCTTTAAGTCCAGAGAGCATAGCCAATCGTTCTCTTGAATCATGGGAATAAGGGTGCCCAGTGAAACCATCCTGAACTTTTCTCGACTAGAAATTTGTTCAGAGCCCTTAGGTCTAGGATGGGACGCATCCCCCGTTTTCTTCTGCACAAGGAAGTACCTGGAATAGAATTCCCAGCCCTTCTTCCCCTGGTGGAACAGGTTCGACTGCACCTGCCTTTAGAAGGGCAGAGAGTTCCTCTGCAAGTACCCGCTTGTGCTGGGAACTGTAAGATTGAGCTCCCGGTGGACAATTTGGAGGTTTGGATTCCAGATTGAGAGTGTATCCTAACCGGACTATTTGAAGAACCCACTGGTCAGAGGTTATAAGAGGCCACCGTTGGTGAAAAAATATCAACCTCCCTCCAACCGGTAAGTCGTCCGGTACGGACACTTTTATTGAGGCTATGCTTAACTGGAGCCAGTCAAAAGCCCGTCCCTTGCTTTTGTTGGGGAGCAGTATGGGCCTTAGTCGCATGCTGTTGACGAGAACAAGCGCGCTTGGGTTGAGCCTGGGCAGGCTGCCGAGAAGCAGGAGTGTACCTACTGTGAAGGGGAGGAAAAGGGGGTGGAGCAGATGGAAGTGGAAGGGGAAGAAGTGAGGAGGCTCAAGAGCAGAAGGAGACAGAACAGAGCCTTGCCTTTACTACTTCCCCAGAGAGAGAGAAGAGAAAGGGTAATGCCCCCTGAAAAATGGAGGAGAGAAAAAGACTACATCACCCAGCAGCCCCGGCGCAAGCCCTGGTACAGAGATTACCTTCCCCAGCAGGCCACAGGGGAGAACTCTGACAAGGCAAGGGAGGGGCCCCTGGAAGGTAATCAAGTGAAAGAGGAACAGCTGAAAAGTGGGTGGGAGGAGGAGCCTATGGAGTGGCGAGAGAGAGAGAGAGAGAGAGAGGAGAGCCCGGAGGAACCAATGGATCTCACTGCCTGGGCTCATTCCTTAGGGAAAAAGCTGAGAAAGCAGGTGAACTCGTGGTATGGCAGCTGGACTGCGAAGGGAAAGAGAAAGGGTCATGAGGGAGGAGGGTCAGTGTATTGAGAGAGTGACCCAAGAAAGGGTGGGACCTTTTTTCTCCCCAAAGCGAGTTCAGGCTGTTTTGAACTGTGTGTTAAAGAGTGCTGGTTGAAGAGGGATTATTAGCTCCCCCTGTGTGAACTTTTCACAGCAGGAAGAAGCTGGTTGTGGGAAAGTGTTTGCTCAAGCCTGAAGAACTTGTTTATTGGGAACTGTTTGCCAAAGCACCAGGAGGAAACCTGGAGCAGTTTCTTTCTTTTTCAACTGCCCTTCACAGACACTTCCTCCCTTTCCAAAGGGAAGGAGGGGGGAGAAGGAGAGCACGGGGCTGTAGACTGCTTAAGGTGGAACAAACTGAGTTCTGGAAGCAGTGGAGTGGAGTGAAGCGGTGGGATTGTGTTTTTTTTTTGCCTGCTTTATTTCTGAACTGCTGGACTGTGAATCCCAAGGGAATAAAGATACTGACTGATTTTGGCTTTCTGGAGTTTAGATTTCTTGGAGCCCTGCCCTATGGGCTGAAGTGGGCTAGGAGGCTGAGCCAGGTCTCCAGATTCTTAACCGGAGTGGCCAGGGCAGAGGCAAGATCCTGAGGACCCCTGGAGAAGGGACGGATCTTTCACACTACGCCTAGAATAGGAATAGGGAGCACTCCTCCTCCTGCCAACAAAACTCCTAGATGAGGAGGCAGTAGCAGAAGACGCCCGGTGGAAGAGAGAATCCATAGCGTCATTATGCTTCTTGATCTGATCAACTAGATCCTCTACTTTTCCACCAAAAACATTATCCCCCCAGTAAGGAACATCCGCCATTCGCTGCTGGACAGAATGATCCAGGTCAGAGACACGCAGCCATGAGAGTCTGTGCATCACTATACCTTGAGCAGCAACTCTGGATGCCACGTCAAAAGTGTCAAATGTAATCCTGGCCAGGAACTTTCGACACGCCTTCTGCTGCCTGACCACCTGGCGAAAAGGATCGGCCAGCTCCATAGGGAGTGTATCAACCAAGCACGACAGTTGCCGTATCAAGTCCCGCAAGTGCACGCTTGTGAAGAGCTGGTAAGACTGGATCTTGGCAGCAAACATAGCGGCCTGGTACGTCTTCCTCCCAAAAGAGTCAAGAGTTCTAGCCTCTCTATCTGGGGGCGCCGAAGCAAAGTCTCTAGTACTCCTGGCTCTCTTGAGGGCGGAGTCCACCACCATGGAATTGTGGAGTAACTGAGACCTCATCAACCCAGGTTCACTATGGATCCGATACTGGGATTCAGGTTTCTTTGGGACCATGGGGCCAGACAGAGGGGCTGACCAGTTTCGCATAAGGACTTCCTTCAGTACCTTATGCAAAGGAACTGTCACAGACTCTTTAGGTGGAGAAGAATAATCCAGGACCTCGAGCATCTCAGTCCCGGGCTCATCCTCAACTTCCACAGGGAAGAGAATAGCCATAGCCATTTCCCGGACAAAAGAGGAAAAGGACAGACTCTCTGGTGGAGACAGTCTCCTTTCTGGCAGAGGGGAAGGATCAGAGGGAATCCCAAAGGACTCATCAGAAGAGAAGTACCTGGGATCCTCTTCTGGCTCCCACAAACGCTCCTGCTCAGTATCAGATAGAACCTGTTAAGATGCTTCGACACTGAACCTGCCTCGACACCGAGGAACAATGTCCTCTATGGCGATGTTCGAGAGGCCGATGCCCAGTCCGACTGCGGCGAAGCTCTCTCCACAGATGTCAAAGGGGAGTCGACCTGGGTGGAAGCCGATGTGGATGCTGCAAGCGGCATCGCGGTCGGGGACCTCACCGCAGGCGAAGGGCCAGACACCGCTGCAGCAGCAGGTACAGAAGGCGCAAGCACCCCTGACACTGAAGCTGTCGTAGCAGCCCTTCCAGAATTTCTGGAAACAAGGCCTGGATGCGCTCGTCAAAAGCCGCCATCGGAGAAGTCTGCGGGGTCGATGGGACAGGCGGTGTCAGAATCCGTGGAGGCTCGGGAGCAGGTACCAGGCTACTGGGAGACCGACGCATCGGCACCTCCTGTATCGAGGGGGAGCGATCCTCTCGGTGCAGACGCTTCTCGGGTGCCAACTCTCTCGACGCCCTGGAGCTCCTGGTACCGTGTGTCGAAGGAGAAAGATGACGGTGCTTCTTCGCCTTCGCTCGACGTCTGCCATCGAGACTCCTCGGTACCAATGAGGAAGATGTGGAATCCTCACGTCTCCTCGGGGCCGGATCAAACAAAGGCCAATCCTGGGGGGCCTGCATAACAGGAGGCCTCGAGGCAGGTGGAGACCCACTCGATGCCTCACTGCTCCCAGTGCGAGTTGGTCTCTCAACAGCCATTACCTTTCTTCCTGACGTCGATGCTCCTGTCGATATCGCCGACCTCGTTACTGATGTCGATATTGATGTCGAAGGACCGGACTGAGCCCCAAAACATTTTTCTCATTGGGCTTCTCGAGATGCTTGGGTCCATTTCTTCATACGAAGACACAGAGTACAAGCGGATGGGCTATGGTCGGGCCCAAGGCACTGGATACACCAAGCGTATCGGTACCTGAGATAGTCCGGTTGCACCGCGTACAACGCTTGAAGCCGCTGGGTGTCTTCGATGACATGGAAGGAAAAACGGCTTTGGCGAAATCAAACGACGTGATTGTGCCTTTGAAAAGAAAAAGGGGCACAAATAAAGGAAAGCACCCGGCTGTGCGGCCTGAAACTCGCCCACGTCAAAAAAGAAAGAAAACTTATAAAAAGGGGCTAAATTCAAGAAAAATACGGGAAGAAGTTTTTTGGGTTTTTTTTAAGAGAATGACGAAAAAATAAAAGAAAACTAAAACGAACTAGTCGTCAAACACTGTTTCCTGGGCCAAAAAAGAAAAGAGTTGAAACACTGTCTCTCCAGAAAAAACTGGGGAAGCATGCTCACGCAGAGGCGGGAAGTCGTCCGCGCATGCGCGGTTCGCACGCTAGAAGACTGTAGCAAAACTTTGTTTTTATTTTGCTGGTAAAATGCCAGTTCCTCGGCTGACGAGGGCATCGACCCACATGTGAGAACAAGCAGCCTGCTTGTCCTCGGACAATATGTGTAACAGAGAAAAACAAAACGTTCCCAGAGTACCCATTACCAAACAGATGACTGTTCATGCAACATAAGATCCAGAGGACATTAAGAGGCAGGAGGGCACAGAAACCATGCAGATACCAGAAAATATGGGAGTAGGATTTAAAGAAAGGCAAGGAGGACCCAGAATAACCTCTCAAGGTCAATTACTGAAAGAGAATAATGGCAGCAAAGAAGGGGATGCGGCAAGCAGGGCTCGGACGAGAGTACAGCATGTTTGCAGTGACGCAGAATGTGGCACTCACCGGATAATAGTAAGTAGCGCTTGCTGAACAGCAAAAATGGGCAGGTACTGCCGTTGTTCGACAAGCGATTTCTTTTTCGAAAACTCACTGCTGGCTTCACTCTTCTCTCTCATATGATCTGCAAATTTCTGCTCTGTCCTGAAAACAGCAGAGAAGCAGCTGCAGTGCAAGCATATATCTCTAAACAACAATTCAGTACGCAGTCACAGAGATACAATACACACATGCCGTACCAGAGAAACACTACACTTCTGCCTACCACACCCAGGACCCGCCCCGAACCCCTCACCTTCTATACATGCCTCAACTTTACTCCTTCCTCGCCAGCGTGCCCACATGCAAAATACCTTCTGTACCTGAAAGTAACTGTTCTTGGGCTACTACTGAGAAAGGTGTGATTTAAATTTAAAAAAAAACAAAATCAGTACAAACCCATCCGTGCCACTACAGTTCTGAATGCCCTCTTCCTAAGTGCCTTGTCCCCAGCTCACGTGCTGTAACACACTTTTACCTCTTTCTAAAGTTATGCATTTCCTTCTCATAAAGGACCTACTTGTAGTCCACCTTTCCATCCTCTGACTGTGGCATGTCCTGTTCCTCTTTTTTCCTGATGCCCATCAGGTCTCCCAGTTTTGTGCCAGCCAGTTCCCAGTGCTTATGCTGAGCCTGAAAAACATCAACTGAGTGTTCAGCACATGCCACAGTGCCAGTGCCATAGTCACAAGCAACCCCCAGCCCAGTACAACTGCCTTCTGGAAAATGACCTCCAGCAGTCACACTGGCACACACTAAAGCTGTCTGGAAAGTGACTGGAGGTATCCAACCCAGCAGAGTCCAGCATCAGCCAGTACTAGTGACAAATATCTGAATAAGTGTGAGAACCCAACAAACATCTGCACACCCATGCCAGCATGGCCCGATACACAGTCTTATAACCAGTCTCCAAAGTTTCCTGTGGCAGCTTGGGGAGGGATTCTATGGCAAAGTTTCAGAAATGTAAATTATTTTGCACATTAAAGTTGTTTTCCAACCTTGCTTTGTGTCTGAATAAATTCATTGTTGTTCTGGTGGTTTAATGAGTGGGGAATTTTAGGTACTGAAATGTGCGGAATCATGGAGGAGGAGGAGGAGGAGGCAGGAAGAGAAAACATTTGGCCAAAGAAGTACTGGCAAGTTTGAGGGAAAAGGGACACCTACATAGAAGCAACCATAAACTCACCTTTTTGCGTTCTTTCTGCTCCCTGTGTTTGCGCACCAGCTGACTGCCTTTACGGGCAATAATTGCCAGGTCAGACGTGGGATCCTTCACTGGAACGACAGGTTCAGGCTGGTAGAGGAGAGGGACATTGAAAATTCAATCAGCACATCTTTTACCAGAAAAAAAGCACTCTCGGTCCAGCTAACGGAGAAGCAGCTACAGATTGTCCTCCACAGGACAACTATTCAGGGAAACACTTACACCAAGGTTCTAGATATGAAAGGGAGAAATCACCTGAGCAAGAAGGACTGCACAGTCCTAAGTGTCACCTTATGCAATCATTGTGCCCACTATCCATGCAACACATGCAGACGTAGTGCAGACAGTAGGTTTACTAGGTTAAAACATATCTAAAGAGCAAAAGAGCGCAACCATCCCCCCCCCCCCCCCCCCCAATCACATCTCTGACAGCGCCTTCCCTTACCTGCTTAGTAAAAACAATGCGCCCATCCAAGAATGGTGGCACCAGGTTATGAACCAGCAGGTGAACTCGAGCAGTACTGTCCTCCTCAAAGTCTTCATCTACCTCCAGCCGATGAACCACGCCACTAGTCAACATACGATTCGTCTCCCAGCGTTCGTTGTCCTGTAAAGAGAGAGGTCACACTTCACTTTAACCTTCTGAAAATAAGCCTGGTCTTCAATTAGGAATTACATCAGTGATCTCCACTATTATGGAAATAAGGTCTTACCTGCAGTCCATGTGTGGATTTATACTCCTCTACCAGAGTACACGTTAGGGATGTACCCTTTCCCCTCTTTTATTTGTGATGGCTATGGAGCACCTGGCTGTGGCCATCCGGACTAATCCAGATATTGGAGGATCGGGATTTAAAATAGCGTTATTTGCGGAAGATGTCTTATCTCTTATGCGTCCGTTGATTCTCTAATTTGATGAAATTACGGCTTATTCACTGTCTCTGGGTATAAGTTGAATGCAACAAAGTCTATGGGTTTGGCAGTTGGGTTGGACACTCTACAGACTTCCTTTCTTTTCAAATGGACCTCTAAGGAGATTCATTACTTGGAAGTTCAACTCCCAAGAGATGTCCAGGACCTATTTGGGGCTAATTATCCTGCTCTTCAGAGGGCGTTGATTTGGGATTTGGATCATTGGGCATCTATAGAACTTTCCTGGTTTGGGCGGAGAAATGTGGTAGCCATGTTAGTCCACTTTTAAAGGTAAATCAATAGAAATAAAACAAAATAAAACATGGAAAAAGAAAATACCTTTTTTATTGGACATAACACATTTCTTGATTAGCTTTCGAAGGTTGCCCTTCTTCGTCAGATTGGATTTTACTGTCAACTACCAGCATTTGCTTACTTCCGATCTGACGAAGAAGGGCAACCTGCGAAAGCTAATCAAGAAATGTATTAAGTTATGTCCAATAAAAAAGGTGTCAAAAAGCTGTATGATTGACTAGTAAAACAAAGCATATGAAACAATTCCCCGACAAGGATTCCAAGTTTCACAGAAAATTGTTGCATCGGGGAAAACTCGAGGAACAGCAGTTTTCTGCAAAACAAAAAAATCCCTGGCGAGAGATAGTGACTGAATCGTTGTGAAGACATTTCTATGGGAAGTCACAAAGGAGAGATGGTCGAATGAAAATTGGGCTAATTGTGGATGTAATATCAAGTTTGGATGCTGAGAATATTCCTGTTTCATATGCTAGTCAATCATACATTTATGTGAGGGTCAATGTTTGAGGGGTGAACTGGCATTGAACATTTTGGTTTGCGATTTTCTAGAGGATATGTTTCTTGCTCCTTTGGAGATTAGTCTATAGACCACTACTGGATCTCAGGCTTTTCAGTGAAGAATAACAGACGATGAGGCTCATTTTTGAAAGAGAAAAATGTCTAAAATTCACCAAAAGCCTACTGTACCACATATAGGTGACACTTGCAGGCAGGGCTATTACAGTGGTGTACGATTGGCTACAGTAGGTTTCTGGTGAGTTTTGGGGGGCTCACTATATAAGGGAGCACCGGTGAGATGTGTTCCTGAAAGCTTTTAGGTGAAGTCCACTGCAGTGTCCCCTAGGTTGCCCCACTGCCAGTCTACTAAGAATGCTGGCTCCTCCTACATCCCAATGGCTTGATTTTGTGCATTTTTCACTTGGACTTTTTTTTTTTTTAGAAAACTGGCCAAAACGATAAACGCACAGAGCACAAAAACATCTAGCAAAGGGCCATTTTAAAAAAAAAAAAAAAAGACGTTTTGCTGTTTTGAAAATCGCTATATTTGCTATTCAGTTTTTGGACGTTTTGAGCAAAACGTCCAAAGTCAGACTTAGATGTCATATTAAAAATGTCTCTCCACGTGACTCAAAACAGAAAACAAGATGAGCACACCACAAAGCTATCATTCCATGCTATAGGTGAAATATAAAATAGGCTAGAGGATTTTTCTGATGTTATTGATACAATGCAGACTGAAATCGAGCAGCGGCGTGTGAGTTTGCAGTTTATTGTGCTGAATGTAATTTGTACGATTAATTTCCCTGTGGGCAGGTGGCATATTTGTGTATAAGGTACAAGCAGCACTTGGCCTACAGAGAATAAGAACAGTTCCTTGAGGCAGGATAACTGAACTGGAGACAGAGACCTACAAACAAGACATGTCTGACAGTCCAACCTCTGTTCTACCAGACCTTTATTAAGAAAGATATCTATCTTTAGGCAGGAAGAATAACCGTCCCATAAGTAGGGCCTGTAAATCAGAATGCGTCAGAGTTAAATAATAAATGTTGACCGATAAAGACCATTTCCTTTTTTTTTTTTTAATTCTTTATTTATGGTTTTTCATAACTATCAACATTAAACATTTTTGCTTCTGCAAAGTACATAACATTTGGGATGATTGCTTATTACAATGTGTCATCATTTCCACTTTAAGCATCCTTAAGCTTATCCCCCATTTCCCTCCTCCCCTCCCCTCCCCTCTCCCTCCCCCTCCCATTCCCTACCCGCAGTCTTTATCCTCTTGCATGTTCACTGGTGGTTCCGACCAACTGAGATATGCTTCCCAAATCTTGTGGTGTTGGGCCATTCGTCCGTTATTCAAAGCCGTGAGCTTGGACATCAAGTGGATATATTTCAATTTTTCTTGAACCCTTGAGATGTCCGGCAGGCTGGGCTTTTTCCATTCCGCCGCCAGTACCAATTTACCCGCCACAAATACTTGCGTAGCAAACCGATGCACATGTGGCTGGACCGCTGGTGGTTTAAAATGAAGCAAGCAATATTCTGCCTTTTGTTCAAAGTGTGTGGCCGTCACTAGATTTATGTAGTCCACAATAGTCCTCCAGTACCTCTGTGCATGTGCACAAGACCACCACACATGATACATATCGCCCTCACATCCACATCCCCTCCAACATTGGGAGGAGCCTGACCCAAACATCTTAACTAAGCGACTTGGGGTTTGGTACCAGCCATATAATATTTTATGCCCATTTTCAATCATGGTGCTAGAGATTGATACTCTAAGTAAGGATTTGATCGCCCTTTTCCATTGTGCTGGTTCAAACATAACACCTATTGCCATCTCCCACTTATGTGTATACCTCTCTACCGGATTTTCTCGGGCTATGAGTGCTTTGTAGATTCTAGATATACCTCCCTTATTCCCCCCCCTGGTCATGCCTTTTTCAAGTTGTGTCTCAGTCAGCTCAAGTTCTTCTTTCGCTTTACATTTAATAAAGTTCTGCACTTGATGGTAATGGAAGGCCTGTATGGGGGATAGTCCATGTTCCTGGCATAAGTGTGAATAAGAGGGGACCTCTCCCTCCTCGCACATCTGTCCTAACGCATATAGTCCCATTTCTTCCCAGTCTTTATATACACTGTTTGTAGTTCCTGGGCCAAATTGGGGTGCATATCTGAGATATGTGTGTTTAAAGTATTTGCGTTCGGGGAAAAACTGTTCTCTAACCCTGTCCCATGTCTTCAGTGGCCCCTGTAGCAAAGGGGGGCTTCTCTTGATCAGGTCTCGCAGAGTGTGCCTCGGTAGCCATGGTATAGCTTTCAATGGATATGGTTCTAGCCAGCTTTGTTCTATATCTGTCCATAATTTCCCTGTGTTTTGGGACCAAAGTGCTAGGATTCGTAGGTGTGCTGCCCTATAATAGTCCTGAAAGGATGGAACCCCCATGCCCCCCCTATCTCGGGGTTGGTACATCATTTCCCGCCTTACTCGGGGTGGCCTTTTTTTCCAGATGAATGAGAATATTCTGCCCTGCAGACCCCTGAAAAAGGAGTCCGGTATCTCGATTGGGAGGGCCGTAAATAGGTAGAGCAATTTCGGGAGAATTATCATCTTAATTGCATTCACTCTTCCTACCCAGGATATAGTTAATCCCTCCCACCGTTCCAGTTCCCTGAAAAGTTCCCGCACCTTATTCGGATAATTATACTCAAATATTTCTTCCATTTGGCGTGGTATGTTGACCCCGAGGTATCTAACATACTTGGTTGCCCATCTATATGGATATTGTTTCTTTAGTATATCTAAGGAGGTTTTAGATAGATTTATATCAAGTGCCTCAGACTTCTCGAAATTAATCTTGAAGCCCGATAGCTCTCCATATGTCTGAATTTCATCCTCCAGTACTGGGAATGCAGTCAGGGGATCCTTCAAAAGAAGCAAAATATCGTCTGCAAAAAGCAGTATCTTTGTCTCAATGCCCCCTCCCACTAGACCCCGTATTTGATGATGGGCTCGTATCTTTATTGCCAGTGGCTCCATTACTAGAGCAAATAGTAGGGGCGATAGTGCGCAGCCCTGTCTCGTTCCTCTATGCAGGGGAAAAGGGCTAGTCAGTATACCATTAACCCGCACACGATAAAGACCATTTCCTTCTCCCCTTGCTCCTAACACTACTCTAGTTCTGCCGGTTACTATCCTTAATCGCCCTAAACCACACCTGCTGTGCAAAAGATCTCTTGCAGCTGCCAGATATACAAGCTTTCCACCTGCAGGAGATCAATCCCTCTACTTCATCTCCTTGCTAGGAAGGCTCCTGTATCTGAAAATGCACCAGAAGCCCGATAGCTACGTTTTGCTTGATGCTGCCTCCGTGTTTCGGAATCGTGATGCTACAGTATCACTACTCTCTGCAAGCTGCTTTGTCATTTCCCTTTTTGGTCCTCAACTGTTCTACATAGAAGAGCATATTTGAACGAAATGTAGGTTAATAATAGCTTTTAACCTGTTATATTGTTATATATTTCCCAGCTAGATGTGTTTGTTCTCTTATCTTGTGATCCACACAGAATATAAAGAGGATGCTAAGGAATAAAAGACTAATGGAATGTAACATACCATTTCATACAAGCCCTCTAGCACAAGGACAAAACTCCAGAGAAGGTGGCAGGAATGTTTTTCAGGTCAATATGAGACTCCATCGAATCTCCCACATAAGTGGTTTTGCCAAACAGTCTGAGACACCCCCTTGCCTATTCCCATCTCATAAGTACATAAGTAATGCCACACTTGGAAAAGATCAAGGGTCCATCGAACCCAGCATCCTGTCCACGACAGCAGCCAATCCAGGACAAGGGCACCTGGCAAGCTTCCCAAACGTACAAACATTCTATACATGTTATTCCTGGAATTGTGGATTTTTCCCAAGTCCATTTAGTAGTGGTTTATGGACTTGTTCTTTAGGAAACTGTCTAACCCTTTTTTAAACTCTGCTAAGCTAACCGCCTTCACCATGTTCTCCAGCAACGAATTCCAGAGATTAATTACGCGTTGGGTGAAGAAAAATTTTCTCTGATTTGTTTTAAATTTACTCACCTCGTTGATCTGCCTACGCTGTGCTGAAATACGTTTTTGTGTCTGTTTCTGAAGATGCTGCTCCCGTTTCTTCACATAGTCCTCAGAGGAATAAGCAAGTGGGTTGTGGAATTCATCATATCCCTCATCCATCATGTACCAGTCCCGATCTGCTTGCTGGAATAGGGGCCAAGAAGAGAGAGAAATTACATTAAGCAAAAGCAGCAACAGACCAACATAACATAAGAACTGAACAGAATCAGGCAAGATGACATCATCCACCTCACCAAGCTCCAATATAAGTATCAAAATGCAGCAGTAAAAGGGAGATTTTCAAAACCACACATACACAAGTTAAGCTGTGGATCAAGTATACAGAGTAGTAAAAAGAGGCTTTGTTAGGGAGGAAAAGAACACATGACCAGACCCTGGTTTGAGGAGGTAAGCTGATGCTCCTGCCCCAGAGGTTTGTAGAAGACATATTTATTTTAGAGGAAATCTCTCAAGTGTATTTTTTTCTAACAGACATTTGCCTCCTGAGACAAGATCACTGATTTTACTTTTGATTATATCTTGCATTGCTTTTTCTAGGTTTTTGTTTTATGATTTGTGTTTGTTTTTAAAATCTGCTTAGAACCACCCATAAAGCAGAATATACGTATGCTGTTTGCCCCCACTCGGCCACCTACACAAATAGATGCGAAGTACACAGATACTTGTTCCAGATCACCTTCGTAGGCAAAGAAAGCAGGCAGCTTCCTTCTGGAGAACTGGTGCACACATCGGGCTGTTGAAAACTGCATCCTTTTCACATTCATATCAATTCAAGTCAAGAGGATTTAAGAGCATTGTTTTCCTCCTTTTCTCCTTCATCCATCTCAGCTGGAACCAGTGTCTGCATTCTGGTACTAAGAGCCTTTACTCACATACATCCTGGGATATTTTGCCTGTTTACACACTCCACCCCACTATTCTTACTCTGTACACTGCAATAACAGTCAGTCCTAAGTCTACTCCTGGAACCCTGTGACACAAACTCAAAATCCAGTCTCCTCAATTACCACAATTCATTGCCCTCCTCCACAACATGAACTTAGATCTTCCATTCAACAGCATCGGGAATATCTCACATTCCCAAAGTGCATCAAAGCCACGACATACCAACCCTGAGGAAGCAGACAGAATGAAAAGCAATCTACAAAGCTTGAAGAGCTCAAATTTAAAGTAAAAAATAAACTCATGCATTTGGGGGTACAGAAATGCAAGAAATCAGCTCACAATAAGGTGTATAGGAACAGGCGTAGCTAATGGAAGGAGCTGGTGATGAGGCCACTGGTAAGGCAAGATTTCAATTAAAACACATGGCTGGACCTTCTAAAGCATATTGAAAAGCTGAAATTGGACCAGAAAAAAACTAACAAAATGGTGAAGGTTTGTACCAAAAGCCAGGTGTTATACAGATACTCATTCCTTAAAGCAAGGACATCACAGGATGAGAGTCCAGCAGGGTAGACTAAGAAGCAATACCAAAAAGCAGACCTTTATTGAGACAGTGGCACTGCTGCTGCAGAAGACCCCTACTTCAACCCCCAAACTAGGTCCCTCCATAGCTTGGATTAACAGCAGATGCATTGAAAACTGCATTCAGTCATGGTTCTTGGTGAATGGATTTCGAGCCTGCAAAGAGCTCTGGTGTGCAGCTCCCGTCTCACAATTATTGCTGTGCTGAACAGACTAGGGACAGTGGGCAAATCCCCAAGCAGTTGCAAATGAAGGCTCATGGTGCCAGAATCCAAGTACCAGCTTCAACTGAGATGTACAAAAAAATTACCAGGTATTCATTTTTTTACTGATATACACAAGAGAGAAATTCAGCCTTACCTGTTAATTTCTTTTCCTTAATCCTGCTAAACAAGACCAGATGTCCAAGTTTATGCGAGACCAAACACAACTCATTCAGTAACATCACTGGTATATAGAGTACTACAACCTGAGAGTGACAGTATTTCAAATGACAAAGCTAGTAGGACCACCACCAATCACAGACAGTTTTTTAAATTATTGAACAGTAACAGCTCCAAATTCTTCTGCAAGGATAATACAGAATGCCATACCCAAACATCCAGAAAAGAAGACTGCTCTGAACTGTGTCAGGAAGAAGAAGCCTCACCTTGAAATCCTGAGACAAAGACAACCACCAGATCATGAGGGGCTGCTGAAGCCCTCGTGTGCTACTGAACCGAAGGCACCAACTACAAAGTCACTACATGCTAGAAATAACCCTATGCACAGCAGCTGAAGCATGCAAATCCTGTGCACCTGTAAAATCAGTTTGTCTGCTCACTCTATTCACCACCCAGCCAAAGTCCTCTACCAAATGAATAACTCTGCAAGTGGTCAGCCAGCTATCTGAGTCCAACTTAGCCAATCATTCAAAATGGCTTCCAAGACTGCCGTAGGAGGTCCTGGAAGTCATACCAAGTGGAACCAACAGAAGCAATCTCAATACGGCTGCCAGGACCTCACAAGACTACCAGCATAAGAGAAATGAGGCCACTTTCTAAAATGGCCTCCATTCTCGTTGGTACACAACACACCCATTGGGGGGAAAAGAAGAAAATGGCATGCACAGTTGTACCCCAAAGAGTTCCAGGGGCTCCTGCCCAGCATAATCACCCTCAGGATGGCTGCTGGCTCATTCACTCCAACTCCCACACACCATATATTGGTGCTGCTAGTCCAGTAGCTGGAAAGTAAGACCGGTGCCAGGCAGACTTCTGCAGTCTGTGTCCCAGAATTGGTAATGAGAGGTAGACATTAAGTGTACCAGCATTTAATCATGAATAAGTGGAACCTGTGCAGTGCCAGATACAACTCCGGCCACCTTGACGGGCAGACTGATCTTTATCTGCCAACATTTGCTATGTTACTTCCTCCCAGGCCTCATCAGAGCAAAAGCTGATGCTGCTGAGATCATCAGCCCTCTCTAGTTCTCATTGTCTGTCGTTTGACTGTTAAAAAAAATAAAAGCTTTATTCACCTCCCCAGTTGTTAGAAGGGAGCCAAGTGAAACCCTCAGGATGTGGAAATAAGAGAGTCACCCTGGGAGGAAATGCAGAGCTTCAGCTCTGGCCTCAGAAATTCAACATATCTCACATTCTCAAGTCTGACAGGAAATCTGAAGGCCAACAATCAGTCAGACCCAAACCCACCCCCGTAAAGGTCTGCAGACTAATACTGAATAGCAGCATAGTCTCCCACATTCAAGCAAGGAAAAGTCTGCAGGCTGATCACCGAGAGCACCTGACTGAACAGGTTCTGCTCAACCCTAAGACAAAAGTGTGCAGATCAAGCCAAAGGGAGCCTGCCCAGTGCTTCTGCTGCTGCAGTCCAAGGCATGCCATCATCTGCTGCAGACAGAATACCGGTAAGTTGCAGAGCTGCATCAATCTTTGCACTAGTGATCATATCACTGGAAGAGCTGGGCCTGCAGGATAAACAGGCTTCTCCAGGACCTTCTGAACAGGTGTGCCACCCTCCTGATTTTACTGGCCATCCAGCTAATAATTTTGTAAGAAAACGAACAGAAAAAAACATGACAGACATGGAAAACAGTAAATCACAGTTCAGATTATGGGAGAAAAAAAAGGGACAAATGCTCAGAGCAATGAAAAATGAAGGAAAATATTAACAATAAAAGGAACTGGATTATGTACTAATTGCATCTGCTCTTGCGATCTCAGTTGGAACTAATGGAATCACTCCCGGATCAGAAATCTTAGAATTTTCCACTGTACCTGAAAGAAATTTTGCAATATTCTCAGGCTGATTTATTAACAGTCAAGAATATATTTTCGGTGACTAGATCGGGTGGCATCTGATCAATAGGTATCTCAATTTCTGGAGTCATCTCAAGACTTAATTACCAAGCATGAATTGTATTTCTCAAACAAAGGTTCCCTTTGGCGGTCAACCGATGACGATAGACTCCTTTTACAAAGCGCTGCTACCGATTAGTGTGCGCTGAACGTGACCTGAGTGGGCTTCTTTGTATTCAGTAGTGTCACTTTATAAAAGGAGACCTATATTCCTGAGGTAGCCAAACGCAGTTTCGTGGAAAGCAATTTGTACAGCTGAAACCTAGGGTTTTGCCAATTGGCGCCATGTTTTTCCTCAACTTTCCTTGTGTCTGGTCACATATGGAAAAAGTAGGTATGTTTTTACTGACCCTACTCATTTGCAATCTTTTCTTCTAGATAAACTTGTTCCTGAAGATGTTACTTAAATGTTATTTCTTTTCAGGTTGAGATCATCCGGCTAACTTAACAGAAAAGTTTATAATACTGTGTTGTACCCCCCCCCCCCCCCCCCCCCCCCGCCCCCACCCAGCTGGTGACAATTTCTGGGGAAAACACTAGACATGGAAACACACACATACTTTCTTTTAACTGAACGAGTGGGGGACAAACAGAATAGACTTCAAGTGGAGGTGGAGATAAAATCTGTAGCAAAATTTAGAAAAGACTGAGATAAGCACATAGGATCACTTATCCCAAAGGGCAAATGAATCAGCTGAGGCCTCTGATGCTGTACAGAAGAAGTGAAGTTGGACACCCTAGACTTTTCCCCTAGGACAAAGGAAATATATTACTGACACCCATACCCAAAGACTTAAAAAAAAAATTAAATGACACAACCAACTATCGACCAGTAGCATCCATCCCCCTGATAGTAAAACTAATGGAAAGTATGGTAACCAAACAACTCACCAATTACCTAAACAAATTCACAATACTTCATGAATCACAATCAGGATTTCGATCCAACCATAGTACTGAAACAGTGTTAACCACACTCATAACCAAATTTAAACAACTAATTGCAACTGGAAACAATGTGCTACTCCTACAATTTGATATGTCCAACGCATTCGACATGGTCAGCCACCAAATACTCCCGAACATCCTAGACTACTTCGGGATTGGAGGAAACGTACTAAGATGGTTTAAAGGTTTCTTAAAAGCAAGATCTTATCAAGTGATTTCAAACTCAAAAACGTCAACACCATGGAAACCTGAATGTGGAGTACCACAAGGATCACCACTCTCACCAACCCTTTTTAACTTAATGATGACACCATTAGCCAAATCGCTATCCAACCAAGGATTCAACCTGTACATCTATGCTGATGATGTCACGATATACATCCCGTTCAAACAAGACACAACCAAAATAACAAATGAAATCACACACAGCCTCCAAATAATGAACTCATGGGCGGAAGCATTCCAACTAAAGCTAAACGCAGAAAAAACACAATGTCTCATCCTGTCCTCACAGTACAACACAAACAAACCCAATACCATAAACACCCCAGACTACACACTTCTGGTCTCAGACAGCCTGAAAATTCTGGGAGTCACAATTGACCGAAATCTCACACTTGAAGAACATGCAAAAAATACAGCAAAGAAAATGTTCTACTCAATGTGGAAACTTAAAAGAATCAAACCTTTCTTCCCAAGGGAAGTATTCCGCAGCCTAGTACAATCAATGGTGCTAAGTCATCTAGACTACTGCAATGCCATTTACGCAGGATGCAAAGAACAAATCATTAAGAAGCTTCAAACCGCTCAGAACACAGCAGCCAGACTCATATTTGGGAAAGCGAAATACAAAAGCGCCAAACCCCTAAGAGAAAAACTACACTGGCTCCCACTAAAAGAACAAATTGCATTCAAAGTCTGCACCCTGGTCCACAAAATCATCTACGGGGAAGCCCCGAGCTACATGTCAGACCTTATAGACCTGCCTACTAGGAACGCAAAAAGATCATCACGCACATTCCTCAATCTCCACTATCCTAACTGTAAAGGGCTAAAATATAAATCCACATACGCGACCAGTTTCTCATACTTCTGCACGCAGCTATGGAACGCACTATCGAAGGCCATAAAAACAACGCAAGACCTAACCATCTTCCGAAGGCTACTGAAAACAGATCTTTTCAAGAAGGCATACCATAAAAACACTCATCTTAAATACTAATTGATAACATTAAACATGACCTATACAAAACCAAACTTTTATCGCATGACTGATTAAACACTCTGCTATTAATGATCAAGAATTACCACTTTAAACCTATGTCGAATAGGGTCTCTCTGTAGTCGATGACCTAATGTATATTACAATCCAATTTATTACTCAGGAACCTTCATACAATACCATAATGTACTCTTCTTTACCATGCATGTATACACATGGTATATACATAGTAACATAATAGATGACGGCAGAAAAAGACCTGCACGGTCCACCCAGTCTGCCCAACAAGATAAACTCACATGTGCTACTTTTTGTGTATACCTTACCTTGATTTGTATCGGTCCTCTTCAGGGCACAGACCGTATAAGTCTGCCCAGCACTATCCCCGCCTCCCAACCACCAGCTCTGGCACAGACAGTATAAGTCTGCCCAGCACTATCCCCGCCTCCCAACCACCAGCCCCGCCTCCCACCACCAGTTCTGGCACAGACCGTATAAGTCTGCCCAGCACCATCTACCATGATCTGTTCCATATATATTATGTTCCATGTATGTTACCATGTATGTATGCATCTTAACGCAATACCATTTGTGATTCTATTACCCGGAAATGGCAACCGTCATTTCCAGGTAAGCCACATTGAGCCTGCAAAATGGTGGGAAAATGTGGGATACAAATGCTACAAATAAATAAATAAATAAATAGATAGAAGGGTCTAACACATTTTAAGCAATAGTATAAACAAGACGAGGAGGTTGCAGTACTGCAAACCAGCCACCCTTTACTCCCTCAAAGAGAAAGGAAGCCTGAGCTAACATTGGTGCAGAGCAGAGAGGAGCAGGCTGTAGCTACAGGGGATCTCTCAGGATACATGATTCAGTAGACATGGTGGGAATGAGTGGGGTGGAGGTGGGGGTGGGGGTGGGCTGGAAGTTAGATTGTCTACTTCCTCAGTGCTTTCATCCTGGATAAACAAGAACTGTTTAAGGAGAACTCTAAAAGCAACTCCTTTCAGGTTACACAGAACTAAGCAGACTGGACGGACTGAAGCCATCTACTGGGACACTGTCATCCGCTGTATGAACACTGAAGCAGTACAACATAAGAAAGCTCACACTGTAACACACTTGCGTATCACCACATCAGAGCACTGTCACACCACACGTCACTGACGAGGCTCCACCTAGCTTGTCCCCCCTCCCTTTTAACTATAATTCTCTAAAAATAAGCTTATGTTCACTGGCCAAAGAGTCCCAAGCTATTGCGTGAGAAAACTAACCCTTTGATCATCCTCCCATTGCTGTCGCTCTTCTTCAGTCTCAAACTCAATTCCGCCCCCCTCATTTTCTCTCCTGCCTGTAAAATGAGAATAAAGATATTCACTTTATATCCCATAGCATCTTAACAACCCCCTCCCCCTTCCCCTATATACACATACCCTCCAGAGCCCTTCAAAGTGATGAGAATACAAAAATGTGTCGTGCTGATCCCATAGCACAACCGCAACCCCCACCACACACACACACACATTTATACCCGGCAAAGCCCTTCAAAGTGATGAGAATACAAAATGTTTCATGCTGAGGGCACGGACACAGCACATTAAGCCTACAGTCCTGCCTACTCATTTACCTTTTCCTTTAGATAGTCGGGGCGTGGAGCCAAAATGCCTGCGGTCATCAGCCCACTCATTATATTTGTAAGATGGTGTTGGCAGTGGGGTGTCATCTGTGTATCTGCTCTTTCCTGACCTACAAAACAGATCAGTTAGCATGATGAAAGGCACAGCTCTCTCCAGAAGCAGGGTACGGGTGTTGTGTGTGCCAGACAAGTCTCAAGCCTTCCCCTATAGCTAGAACTCCCCACACTCACCTGTCTCTATCTTGCCTTTCACTGTCTCGGACTATGCTGCTCCTGTTACTGCGTTCAGAGTCTCGTTGAGATGCTGTGGGTGAAGGCGACTCCCACTGGGATCGCCGAGAGCCACTGTATCCACTGTCGTCATCCTCCCAATTGGAACGAGATGGAGTTGTTGCATCTGAATTAAACAAGGAAAAGGATTACAGTTCTTCAGGGCCAAAACACACGGTCCCTTCAGAGGACATGACACCATGTTTCTGCAGAATATCTTGGTTAGTTGACTTCAATAAGCAAAGACAGAATTTAGGTCTAACTAGTTGCTTACAGAATTAATGCATAATCAGATGAAGAGTGCTAAATAACCATAAATAGCAGGAATTATGAACACAAAAGCAGAAAAAGCAAACCACACTAAGAGCTAGAAACTATTTACAGATTGTCTTCTGCAAGAAAATGCCGCATAGCAGCTAACAACAATTCATTATAACACAAACTATCAACATAAAATGAAAAAGCATAATACCCCTAAGTATACCCCAATCCCTCCCTCTCAAGAGAGCTATGCAGCACAGTAACATAGTAAATGCCAACATGGCCCCTCGAGTCTGTCCAGGAAGGCTGTTTGGGTTGTACCGGTCATGTTTGTAGTAGCTCCCATGATCTCTCAGAAGTGCAAAAGTTCTTTTATACTTGAATTGCTCTATGCTCGGTTTACATATCGCACTCCTTTTTGAAGACCTGCACCTTTCGTGAGGGCAATTCCAGGCATCCACCACCCTTTCTATAGAAAAATTATTTCTTGACGTTGTTTTTGACTTTTCTGCTCTGTTCTAGTTCTAGGGCTTCTCCTCATTTGGAAAAGGCTGGCTTGTTTGAGAGTGGAGTAGCCTAACGGTTAGTGAAGTGGGCTCAGAACTTGATGAACTGGGTTCAATGAGCAAGTCACCTAACCCTCCATTGCCCAGGTACAAAAAAAACTTAGCAAGCCAAACCACCACAAGGGTGGAGGTACACAAATTCCTACGAAAAGTAGAATCTGAGGAAAGGGGGAGTAGGAGGAGTAGGCTCTTGAACAACACTAGTAGGCGACGTAGGTTAGGAACAATCTCTTTATTTAAATATACACTTGTCTCAACACAGCCGTGTTTCGGCGCTACAGACGCCTTCTTCAGGAGTCTTGTGATATATAAATATACGAATATTAAGCTCAAAGAGAATGAAAGCAAGGCTTCTGCTACAATTGTAATCCACTGCCGATGCAGGAAAAACAGCTCAGCGTATTCAATTGCACTTCTGTGAAGTCAAAAAAGACGGCTGTGTTGAGTCGAGTGTATATTTAAATAAAGAGATTGTTCCTAACCTACGTCGCCTACTAGTGTTGTTCAAGAGCCTCCTGCTCCTACTCCCCCTTTCCACAAAAAAAACAGACTGTGAGCCCACAAGGGACAGGGAAAGTGTCAAACTTCTCTGGTTGTGCCACAGAAAGGTGGTATTTCAAATCCATGACTCTTTATCCCCTTGCTCAGTAATTGTTTTTGAAGTAATTCAAGGTCTGTATCAGTCTTCTTTGGAGACCTCTTACTATCTTGGTTACTTTCCTCTGTATCGGCTCGAGTCTCTTTGTGTCCTAAGCTGAACCCAACATGCTGTTACGAGAGAGAAGACCGGGGTAGTACGGATCATAAGTATTGCCATACTGGGACAGACCAAAGGTCCATCAAGCCCAGCATCCGGTTTCAGTGGGCAATATAGGCCACAAGTACCCGGCAAGATCCCAAAACAGACTGCACCAAGGTCTGTCACTGGAGGGCTGCCCTTTAAACCTTCCTCTTTGATGGAGAGGGGCCACAGATAATTAGCAAAAGGACATTCTGCAAAATTGCCACTTTCATGGGTAAGAAAATGCCGAATTGATGCCTCTCTTTTTGTAAGACAGCTGTTCCTGTGGCATGTACTGGAAAATACCCAGGCACTTCCTATACTTTACAAAAGGCTCCACGATCATCAGAGCCTTCAGCAAAGCACCACCGTAATTAAGCACATTGAAATCCAAACGTCCAGGTCACACTCTCAAGGGTGGTGGACTTTGGTCCTGGGGAACTGAGTTCCATTCCCACTTCAGGCACAGGCAGCTCCTTGTGACTCTGGGCAAGTCACTTAACCCTCCATTGCCCCATGTAAGCCGCATTGAGCCTGCCATGAGTGGGAAAGCGCGGGGTACAAATGTAACAAAAAAAAAAAAAACGTTCTATATAAAATGGGCCATTAAATCAACCTAACAATTGTACCTTACCGGACCAATTCCTAGATCCCAACTGTACCCTCTTACAAGTCAGCAGCTGCACAATCCTCCTAAATCAAAAATGTTCAATAAAAGCTCCATCATCTAAAAGATGAGGAGTGGCCTAGTGGTTAGGGTGGTGGACTTTGGTCCTGGGGAACTGAGGAACTGAGTTCAATTCCCACTTCAGGCACAGGCAGCTCCTTGTGACTCTGGGCAAGTCACTTAACCCTCCATTGCCCCATGTAAGAAGCATTGAGCCTGCCATGAGTGGGAAAGCGCGGGGTACAAATGTAACAAAAATAAAAAAAAAATAAATACCTTAGGCTGCATAGCTTGCAAGTTCATTCTGAAATCAACCCAAACTTTTCTCAGTCTGATTTCAGCCACTTACTGGACAGAGCAGTCTTTATCGCATTACTAGAGCCCCGAGTGCTCTGTGAACCTGTTCAGTTTGGGAAGTGCTCATCTAAGACTGGAACAGTCACACATTTCCTCTCTCTTCGGATCCCTTTGAAATAACTCACCTTTCGGTCTGTGTCTAGGGCTCTCTGGCTCACTTCTCCTGCTGCTTCTCTCAGAGCTGCCGTGTCTGCTTCTGTCACGCTCTTCTACCAATACAGTACAAAAAAAACAAAAAAATATATTGTGTCTCTTATTCATACGCATGCACCGTACATGTACTCTATACTAACACCTGCACATCCTCACACACCAAAATTCGTTTCCCTATCACTTCAGAAATAAAGAGGCCGTCGGCAGTCAAAGCTCTTTGTCACATAACTGACTGTCCCTGGGAAAAGGTGCTAAAGGAGTGAATTTGAAGTGTTGAGAACAGCCAGTTTTTCATCTCAGGGGTCCATAAGAGGTCTGCAAAAGTTACATATTTCAACTTCTGTAACTTTTTTATTTTTTCACATAAAAGGATGCGGTATTACAAATTGTTCAATAAAACCTCATTTTTTTTTGTTTTTGGAAACTTTAGAGGCATATTTTCAAAGCACTTTGGGAGGCTAAGTTCCATAGGTTTCTATGGAACTTTGGGAGGCTAAGTGCTTTGAAAATGAGCCTGACTGTCACCTTATACTTAATCTGTGTGGCAAATTTTGAACCAAATGAACTAAAGCATTTTTCCCATCTCACATCTATGCATCAGGCCCAAAAAGTAGAAGAGTCTCCATTAAGCACCATTAACCATGTAGCAATAGGAAGAGCAGCACCTTCAGACTGCCCGAGTAGGGTCACGAACACCAGAAAAACTATAGAAAAAGAAACCCAAGGAGGACTCTCTGGAGTTAATGCAAACAAAATGGACATATAGAACATCTCTTCTACTCCAGGGCAAGATGCACTAAAGACTCGTTAAAGCCAAGGAACAGGCATGCATCAAGGAATAGGAATGCAAATGAGCTGCTCGTTGTAGCTCACTTGCATTCTCTATTCCGTCGTTAAACAGTCGGCCAGTCAGCCGGTCCAGCATGCACAGAGCAGCCAAGCGTTATGCTGGCTGCTCTGCGTATGCCAAATACACCTCCCTGTGCTGCCCGAAGACGCCGCGCTGCTCACCCCCTCCGATGCGGCTCGAGAGGACAGTGCAGTTGAGGATGCCCATCCAAAAAAAATGTCCATTTTGGCCGTCATTCCCCCCTGCAATAATAAAAATGTCTTTTTTGGCAGTGCTTCACTCAGCTGAGAGACCTGGAAGTCGTTTAGCTGAAAACTGCTTAAGCGCCGCTTGCCTTTGTGCCAGGCTGAAAGAAAATAAAAAGCAGCTTTTCTGGGCTGCAAGGTTCATGTGAGAAAGAGACAGACATGGCAGCGTCCAGTAACTCCAGCTTGTCAGGCTAGTTTTTATTCTCTTGCCTCTGAACTGTTTTGTCTTTCCTGAATGGTATTTTCTGGCTTATTTCTTAGCTTCTAGTCTTATCATTTGCAGGGCTAAATCCTGCGGTGCCCCACGCTGGTCATTAGCCTGCAGATTTGTCCGATGCCCCTCCTCCAGGTCTTTCTCAGCCAATCACAGCACATTTAGCTGCCACTGGTGTCAGCTAAACGCACTATGATTGGCTGAGAGACACCTGGAGGAGGGGCATAATCAAAAAAGACATCCAAATAGTTTTTTGATTTGGACATCCTCGGCACTAGAAGCACACCCATCACACAAAAAATCTGGGGGAAAAAAACGTCCAAGTGCTCATCAGGGACGTACTTTTTTTTGGTTTTGTGAAGGACGTCCATGTTAGACACTTTAGAAGGACGGCCCTGATGAGCACTTGGACGTGGCTAGGCAAAGGTTTCCGGCTGGTTGTTTTGAGTGAAGGATGTCCATAAAGGACGTCCCTGATGAGCACTTGGACGTTTTTTTTTTCCCGATTTTTTTTTTTTGTTACATTTATAGAAGTTTTTAGAGGCGAATAAATCCCACACAGCCCCAACGAGAGGTACAGACCTCCCGTTAGATTTTCCACGGTTAGGCAATCGGAAAACGGTAGTGCATCTCATTATAATACGATTTATACACACTGGGGTACTAATTTGCTCATCTGCATTCCGTTTTCATTAGCTGCTATCGTGATCGGAAAATGGCTCGCAGAAGCCTTTTGTGCATGCCACGGTTTACTACTTGCTCATTAATGGCTCGTTAGGTTTAGTGCATCTGGCCCCAAAAGAGAAAGGAAAATAAGCTGGTATTCAAGACCCTTCAGTACTTGGTTTTAATCCAGGAATTTATCAGTGTTTTAAGCAACAATAAAAATGAGAGACAATCAGTTGAAAAAAGGACTAATTTTTCCAAGTAACTATTGGAGGGAGGGGAAAGAGGGTGAGAAGATGGGTAAATATTCTCTTTTCTTCTGCCACCAGAGGGAGGGAGTCTGGGCCAATCATGAGTTCAGCAGGACTAACGCTAAAACTGTGTGGTTATCACAAAACTAGGGTGGAGGAAAACTAAGTTACTTACCTGTAAGCAGGTGCTCTCCAAGGACAGCAGGATATTATGTTACCTGATGGGGCTCTCGCAGGACACTCACCTGCTTGTTTTCCACAACCTTTTAGAGCACTGCACCGCGCATGCACCTGACATGAGGGACCTAACCAGTCTAGCGTATAACACATTGAATTCAACTCCAAGCTATGTAAGCATATTTATCCTGCTGTCCACAAAGAACACCTAGTACCGGTAACTTATCCCCTCTCCCCCTTTACAAAGTAACGCAGCAATACCAACGCAGCCCATTCACTTTGAATGTGCTGTGTCGACATTACTGCACCAGAAGATGCTAGAACAGCTTTGTAAAGGGAGAGGAGGTTAGTTTTTTCTGAGGAAAAGCAGGATAATATTCTTACATAGAAAAATACAGGCAGATAAAGACCACAAGGCCTATCCAGGCTGCCAATTCAACTAAGAATCCCTAACCATCAAGCTATCCATAAAGAAAAAGGGACAACAACAGGGGCAATCAAAGTTTGTAATCACATGCAAATAACTTATTTACATTTTTTTTTTAAGTGGGGGGCATGACAGAGAAATAAATGGGCCTGGGGGAGGGGGGGGAAGAGCTGGATACCAAAACAGGACTGTCTGACCAAACTAGCTGTTGCACTGGGAGTCCTGTTCTAAACAATTGTGAGATGCAAGTGTGTGGATGGAAGTCCACGTTGCAGTCTTGCAATTTTCCTCTATGGAGACTGATCTCAAGTGGGCTACAGACACAGCCATGACTAACATTATGAGCTGTGAAATGACCCTCTACACTGGTTTAATAAAAAGAAGAGATTAAAATTAAAATGAGCCATCTCTAGCCCTATACACCATATTAGTAAGCTAAGAGGAAGTGACAGATGTCCTTGGAACTTTAGAACCCTGTCATCGTTACCTACCTCTGTCTTTTCTTCTCTCCGAGTCTCTATCGCGGTGCCTATCCCTTTTCCGCTCTTTATCTTCTTTTGAGGATGCAAATACACCATGTTCCCGCCTCTCCCGCTCCCTTTGTCGGCAGCGATCCCAGAATTCATCACTAACTCCTCCAGTGTAGGAGGGCGTCTCCGCATGCACTGAGCGATATTGCCTTCAGAACAGAAACAGCATAAGGGAGACAGTAGGTTTCTGAATGTAAGCAGGAGCCTGGTTATAGGGCTATTCCCTACATTGTACCATACCAGGTCTTGTTCATGCTTTGGATATCAAATGTTTCCAATAAAATTTGATACTAAACATAAAAAGGACAATACTGCTATCACACTTCAGAAGTTTAGGGGACTGAATTTAAGTCTGAAGAAAAGACAGTATTCTGAAACCTGAAATTCAGATATGCTTATAAAATTGGATTATGTAAATAAGTATGTTTTAAATCTAGTAAGGTGAGATTTCTATCTTAGGGCTGACAACACAATTGCTCCCAAAATCATCTTGAAGTGTTGAAGTCAGAGGCTAACCACATACACGAAATCTACCCTGTTCTATAGTTACAGTTCATTTTCAATATGATATACCACTATTAGGTATGTCCAGCATAGCACGTTACAGAATATAAGAGACAGACATAGAAATTAAGTAAAAAACTTACAATTTATCAATAGCAGAGGTAAAGTATAGAGACTAACTGTTCAGTTCAGGCTAGGGCTTAGTGGTGTCTTCCATCCATTGAGGCTTTGTCATTGGGATCTAGGTTGAAAGCCATCTGAAACAAGTAGGTCTTCAACTTAATCTTAAATAGCGCCTAACAAGATTCTAATTGTGTTGATGTAAGTGGTTCCAGAGTGTAGGGCCAGTTATACTAAAAACAGAATCACGGATGGATGTGGCGAAAGGAAGGGATAGCCAGTAGATTTGGATTTGATGAATATAGTATTCTTGATGATGTGTATGGAATAAAAGATGTCTAAAAAAAGAAGTAGGAATTCCAGATTAAATTTTGTGCACCAGAATTAGTAATTTAGATTTGATTATGTATTTAACAGGAAGCCAGTGTTCTTCTATAAGCAGAGGATCCCCTTTCTTGCACCTCTGAGTTTTTACTGCAGTATTTTGTAATAATTGCAGACATCGGAGTTCCATATGTCAGATTCTCGAGAAGAATGCGTTGCAGTAATCTACATTGGCAATAACCATAGAAAGGGCCATTATTTTAGAACTTCAAAAAAAAAAAAAAAACAACAGTGATCTTACCAAACAATTCACATGCATCTTAAAGGAGCTTTTTTCTTTTTTAGGGAGACATAGAAAAAGTGAAGTATGATAGGAGAGAGCATTATCGTTTATCGATTTTACTATAATGTCACTTATTATCAAGCAAATCAGAACAGTTTACAATTCAAATATCACAAAAAAACATAAAACAATAAATAATTTGAAAAAACATTAAAAGACAGGAAAGAACAAACAAATGGTTTCATTTCAAGAAAGCAACAAAGCAATCAGCTAATATCAAACCTATAAATGGCAAGTGACCGACTCACCTGCAAATGCGCAGTAGAGACTTCCCTCTCTGTCCCGCCCCCGCGTCAAGAACTGATGACGGGGGGAGGGGGGCGGGACAGAGAGGGAAACTGCGCGGAAGGGGAGGGAAGGAACCACTGACGTCGCTACCGCCCCCCCCCCCCGGAGTCGCCACCACCCCCCCCTTCACCCGGCCCGAGCCCTCTCTTCGTTATTCAACTTACAGCAGCAAGCAGCTCAGCTTCAGCTCCCGTCGGCCTTCCTTCCCTGCGTGTGCCCCGCCCTCGCCGACGTGACGTCACACGAGGGCGAGACACAGGCAGTGAAGGAAGGCCAACGGGAGCTGCTGCTTGCTGCTGTTTTGGCGCTGCTGTAAGTTGAATAACGAAGAGAGGGCCCAGGCCGGGTGAAGGGGGGGCGGTAGCGGCTACCTTGGAGCTGGGAGGGCTGGACTGAAGGGGGCCTTCCAGCTGGCTGGGAAGAAGGCACGGGGGGGGGGAGGAGGGGGCATTGGGCCTTGGAACTGGGAGGGAGGGCAGGGGGGCCCTTACAGTTGTGAGGGAATGGGGCCCCTTACAGTTGTAAGGGAGAGCAGGGGGCCTTGGAACTGGGAGGGAGGGAAGGGGGCCTTGGGAGCTGGGGGGGAGGGCCTGGGGCCTTGCAGCTGGGAAGTGGGGAGGACTGGAGCCTTGGAGCTGGGAGGGAGGGACAGAGGGGGCCTTGGAGCTGGCAGGGAAGGAGGATGGCAGGGGGCCTTGCAGCTGCAATGGGAGGGGGGCCTTGGGAAAAAAAAACATTCCAATACGCGCCCGTTTTAACGGGCTTAACGGCTAGTAACAATCATATATAACACAAAGCATACCTCCTTGGCCTCTGTTCAGGAGCCTGTGTAGTTTACTATTTCAAAGTAGAGGAGTGTGGTAGCCGTGTTAGTCCACTCTTAAGGTTATCAATAGAAATCAAACAAAATAAAACATGGAAAAGAAAATAAGATGATACCTTTTTTATTGGACATAACTTAATACATGTCTTGATTAGCTTTCGAAGGTTGCCCTTCTTCCTCAGATCGGAAATAAGCAAATTCTGACAAAGAAGGGCAACCTTCGAAAGCTAATCAAGACATGTATTAAGTTATGTCCAATAAAAAAGGTATCATCTTATTTTCTTTTCCATGTTTTATTTTGTTTGATTTCTATTGATAACCTATTTCAAAGTAAAACAGATTCAATCGCCAAAAGCTATCTGATAATGAAAAGTTTTCTAAAATTACCCCTAATATTTTCACAGATGTAACCCAGTTTATCAGAGCTTTCAGCATCTGTACCTTGAGACGTTTGGTTCCTATTAAAGAAAAAACATTTGGCTTTTTCTGGGTCTCTGAAAAGCTTAGAAACAAAGAACAAAACCAAAAAAGGTTCCTACTTTGCTTTGGCAGAACCAGAGAAAACATTATGAAGTCAATAGAATGTTGCAACAAAGTTATACAAAGGGACTCAAAACTGTCACAGTCTTGTTGCTCACCTATGACATGTATTGTCCACAGAGAGAAGGATTTATTAAGTGGGTGATATCACGTTGCCTGGGTGAAAGCTCTCCCAGAGCTCAAAAGTGTAAACTTCGGAGCACGCACGGCCCTTCCTGTGTACAGTGGTCTTCTCAGCAACTCTGTTAGTGCCATAGCTCAAACATTAATGCAACTCTCCACAAAGAGAGGGGGACTGTGCGCCCAGTCAATCCTGCTATTACAGGATGGAAGCAGCGAACCTGCCAGGTAAAACAGACACGAGAGCTCCTGAACCCAGCAAAATCTCATGGCTGAGGAAGCCACAGTACATTACAAGCTCCCAAGCAAGGTACAAACCAAAGATCTGATCACCGAAACTCATGAGCCATTTCCAAAAGAAATGTCAGAACTCAGAACAAACAATGGCTGAATAAAAGATTGAAACCAACCAAGGAAGAAAAGGCCTCGGGACTGGGTGCACAGGAGACATCCATAGGCATAGGACAGGCCAACCTGAAGCGCTGATACTCACATCTGAAGAAACCACGCCGTCCTGAAGAGTTAGGACCAGCAGAAAAAGAGAGGGTGGAATTGACCGGAAAGACAGGCAGACTCACCCTCAGTAAGACGCCGAGTCCTGAGACACCCAGATCTGTAACCAACCTGGCAAAACCCTGACCAAACAACAGCTGACCGAAAACACGTGAGAAATCAGGGACATCTTAACTATGAGACATGCTTACTAGTGCCAAAGCACTTCTGCAATTGGGAGTTCCATGGGAGCACGGGAGGTAGCAGCCTGCCACAGCACAACCATCCACTGCGGGAAGTCACACCAGTTGCCCAGTGACGCAACCACTGCAAGACAGGAGAGATCACAAAGGACAGCTGCCAAGTCAAGGCTAGAAGCAAACCATACAAGGACTCTGCCAAGAGGCTAGCCTTGACTTCCCAGCTGGCCACAGCATTGAAGGGTGACTGCTGAGCTCCCGAAAGGGATCTGAAATCAGACACACCCAAGGACAGGACAGGCCAGCAGCATATGAGGTACAGACAACCACCTGCAGAGAGAAAGGAGAGCTACGTACCAAATGAAGGTAGAGCCAACACCATCAGAACAGGCAAAATTATCCTGGGAAGGTGCAAAGATATATACCTGAACAGCAGAGCATGGCCCTCTGAAGAAGAGAAGAGGAAGCCAACCAAGGAAAAAACGGTCCAACTGGAAACCACAGCAGCCAGTTCTCTGGCCTACTTCCAGGCCCCAGAACCTGGAAAGGGCAGGAAAATCACACACAGGCAAGAATCACATGCCAAAGAGCAACAGGAAGACTGCTCGCCCGAAGCTGATCACTCACCAAGACTTTAAGAGTAAGCCACATGTTCATGGAGAAATAGCAGAGCCATCTGAAATACTGAAGAAGCGTAGTTCTCTTGGAGAAAACTGGACAACGATCCGAAAAGGACAAGTCGCAAAGCAGCCAAATTGGGGGAGGGGGGGCACCTACCCCAAACCAGCTGCTACCATGTTTATTCTTGGCTATTTTACTATTATGCTGATAAAATTATAAGTTTCCTATTAAACTGTACCTACTGTACACCACCTTGGGTGAATCTCTTCATAAAGATGATTAATAAATCCCAATAAACAAACAAACCTACACCACTAATCTCTCCCCATCACACACTGCCTCCACTGCATGCAAAATCTAATAACAGTTCCCCTACATTTAACTGCCATTTGAGCACTTAATATAGAACAAAGAACACTCCACAACCACATGTGAAAATCATTTCATATCACCAAATATTGTGGGTTAGATGAACACTATGGGCCCTGTTTACTAAGGTGCTCTAGCGTTTTTACCAAATGCTAAAAATGAGCATGCACCGTGTAGACACTCATAGGAATATTATGGGCATCCTACACAATTAGCATACGCTAAAAACGCTACCATGCTAGCACACCTGCAGCATGGCTTATTAAAGAAACATTAAAAAATTTGAGGAAAAAGGCCTTACAAATCGCTTTCACAGAAACTTAAGTCACTACCAAGACTTGCAATCATCATTGGTCAAAAAACCTTCTTTTAAACACATTCATTTATTATATATAACATCTTTTTTTTAGTAATTTTTTCTATGAATTAGTAATTTTATAGTGCATCAAGCATAACTCATGTGATCAAAACTTCACAAATAGTTATCTATAATCCCGATGGGGTCCCGTTTCACTGAAAGCTTTATCAAGGGTGTGTGCCCAGAAATGATTCAACATTAGGTTACTTTCGACTTGAACAGATTCAACCTAGAATACTGCTATGTATGCACACTACACTCACGCACATACATAGTGCTACGTACCCAACTGCTATTCTGCAATTATGTGTTAAAATGGCTTAGTCCATAATTGCAAAGGAGCTGTTCACAAAGGAGGGGCATGACCTACATTTACAAAATACTGCAAGTTACATGTGTAAGTGCCGGATTTAGGCACATCTATTTACACCAGCTATAGAGCTGGCATAAAGGTGTGCCAATGCCATAATAATAAAAAAAACTTTATTTAAAACCCGCTATAGCTTTAAAAGTCTAAGCGGGGAACAAATGATATACAAAATAAGTATATTATCGCTATATATAAAAGGCACCTCCAACGTTCTAATTGAAGCCTCCAGCCGGAAACTTTACGTGGCAAAGATATCCGGTTTAGCAAGTAGCACTAAAACAGAGAGAACTAGCTGAGGGAGATAATTGTTTTCTCAAGCACCTGGAGTGGTTGCCCTGGGTTATTAACAAGGTGAGCTGCGGGGCACAGCTCCTTGCAAAGGAATTAACTCCTCCCAGAGTCTTGCCCTCGGTGATTTAACAAGGTCAGCTGCGGTGCACAGCTAACTCGGATGGACCCTGGGACCGGGAGGGCGTGATGGGCCCAGTCACACTCTGAGGAAAACCTTGCTAGCGCCTGTTTCATTTGTCAGAAACGGACCTTTTTTTTTTACTAGTGTTTATATAGTAGAAGAACACTGGCGTGCATAATTCTTACAGAAAAGTGCATGGAAATTTGGCAACCCTCCTTTACGCAGAAGAGGTAAAACCACTGCTACAGAAGGTGAGCTGCCAGTAATGAACTGTTGTCTGTTATCAGTGTCTCCCTGTCATGCTTGTGCTGTGACTGAACTAGGCAGTAAGTGTGCAAGACTGAAAGCTGCAGGTTGTTGCTGACCTTTGAAGGCTCTCCTGAAAGACAGGGCCAGGTACAAGAGGAGGTGCCTGAGTTTTGCCCATCTATCTGCAGCTGTTCTTACCTGTCTTTCCAAGCAGCACTTTTGCTGATCTGCTCAGTGTCTGTGTCTCCAGGAGGCTCCTCTTTGGCTTCCTCCCAGTCTGTGTAGGAGGCCACCTTAGGCGTCTTCTTCTTCTCCTCCTCCCGCTCTTTCCTCTTCTGGGCAGCCAACAGGTCCAGTCCCAGCAGGGAGCTCCTTGGGGCCGGGGTTTTGAAGACATGTTGATCAGCTGCACCAGCACTTTTCTTCTTCTTGATCAGCAGCCCAGCCACCTGCTCTTCTGGGCTGCTGCCTGCCAGGCGGTGGATGGACGACGAATCCTCCTCCTCCTGCTCCATCATCTCCCAGGCCTCTCCGCAGCCACCAGGACCTGACGACCCTCTAAACAGCAACACATCAGGCAAAAGGTCAAAGACGGCTTCAAAGGCCTCCAAAAAGAAGTGGCAGCTGAGGAGGAGGATTATTATTCTCCCGGGGTTTTTTCTACTCCTATTTCCTTACCAATCTCGTCCTCCTTAAAAGTTCCGATCCTTCCTCCGTGCGACGGGATCATTGCGTCACAGGGAGCGACGGGAACGTTGCGTCACAGGGAGCGACGGGAACGTTACGTCACAGGGGGGCGTCACTTAGCCGATCGGGCGTTCTGGAGCTTAAAATAAGCTTTAATGACACATGGGCGCTTCTTTCTGTTCACGGCCGCTACTGCTTACAGAATGCAGCGATCGCCAGCCATAACCCAACGCTGCAAAAAATCTTTTAGAAGGTTAAACAAAGAGGTTTAATAGACTGGAGTGGAATATGTCAATCTCTGTTTCCACTCCTCCACGCAGCCGTCATCCAGTACACTCAAACCAAAGCAAGCAAACCTATGAGCTGCTGCAAGGAGGTTTAATAGACAGGAGTGGAAGTGAGCCTATCTAGTCCACTGTAAGCAAGGAAGCCAATTTGGTTAATCTCTGTTTCCACTCCCCCTCGCAGCCGACATCCAGTACACTCAAATCACAGCAAGCAAACCTATGAGCTGCTGCAAGGGGTTTAATAGACAGGAGTGGAAATGAACCTATCTAGTCCACTGTAAGCAAGGAAGCCAATTTGGTTAATCTCTGTTTCCACTCCCCCTCGCAGCCGACATCCAGTACACTCAAATCACAGCAAGCAAACCTATGAGCTGCTGCAAGCAGGTTTAATAGACTGGAGTGGAAATGAACCTATCTAGTCCACTGTAAGAAAGGAAGCCACATTGGTTAATCTCTGTTTCCAGTACTCCAAGCAGCCGTCATTACCATCCACTCAAAACAAAGCAAGCAAACCTATGAGCTGCTGCAAGGGGTTTAATAGACAGGAGTGGAAGTGAGCCTATCTAGTCCACTGTAAGCAAGGAAGCCAATGTGGTTAATCTCTATTTCCACTGCCCTTCGCAGCCGTCATCCAGTACACTCAAACTAAAGCAAGCAAACCTATGAGCTGCTGCAAGGGGTTTAATAGCCAGGAGTGGAAGTGAGCCTATCTAGTCCACTGTAAGCAAGGAAGCCAATTTGGTTAATCTCTTTTTCCACTCCCCCTCGCAGCCGTCATCCAGTACACTCATATCACAGCAAGCAAACCTATGAGCTGCTGCAAGGGGTTTAATAGACAGGAGTGGAAGTGAGCCTATCTAGTCCACTGTAAGCAAGGAAGCCAATGTGGTTAATCTCTATTTCCACTGCCCTTCGCAGCCGTCATCCAGTACACTCAAACTAAAGCAAGCAAACCTATGAGCTGCTGCAAGGGGTTTAATAGCCAGGAGTGGAAGTGAGCCTATCTAGTCCACTGTAAGCAAGGAAGCCAATTTGGTTAATCTCTTTTTCCACTCCCCCTCGCAGCCGTCATCCAGTACACTCATATCACAGCAAGCAAACCTATGAGCTGCTGCAAGGGGTTTAATAGACAGGAGTGGAAGTGAGCCTATCTAGTCCACTGTAAGAAAGGAAGCCAATTTGGTTAATCTCTGTTTCCTGTCCACCACGCAGCCGTCATCCAGTACACTCAAAACAAAGTAAGCAAACCTATGAGCTACTGCAAGGAGGTTTACTACTACTTAACTACTACTACTTAACATTTCTAGAGCGCTACTAGGGTTACGCAGAGCTGTACAAATTAACGAATAAGGACGGTCCCTGCTCAGAAGAGCTTACAATCTAAAAGACGAAATGCCAAGTTGGGGTAGATGAGATTTCCTGAGAAGAGATGAAGTGATTAGGTGTCGAAGGAGACATTGAAGAGGTGGGCTTTGAGCAATGATTTGAAGATGGGTAGGGAGGGGGCCCAGCGTATGGGCTCAGGGAGTTTGTTCCAAGCATGGGGTGAGGCGAGGCAGAAAGGGCGAAGCCTAGAGTTGGCGGTGGTGGAGAAGGGTACTGAAAGGAGGGATTTGTCTTGAGAGCGGAGGTTACGGGTAGGGACGTAAGGGGAGATGAGGGTAGAGAGGTAAGGAGGGGCTGCAGATCGAGTGCATTTGTAGGTGAGTAGGAGAAGCTTGAACTGTATTCGGTATCTGATCGGAAGCCAGTGAAGTGACTTGAGGAGAGGTTTAATAGACTGGAGTGGAAGTGAGCCTAATCTCTGTTTCCACTCCCCTGCGTAGCTGTCTTATCTAGTACACACAAAACAATGCAAGCAAACCTATGAGCTGCTGCAAGGATCTTTTAATAGACAGGAGTGGAAGTGAGCCTATCTAGTCCACTGTAAGCAAGGAAGCCAACTTGCTTAATCTCTATTTCCACTCCCCCGCACAGCTGTCATTGCCATTCACTCAAAACAAAGCAAACAAACCTATGAGCTGCTGCAAGGAGGTTTAATAGACAAGAGTGGACGTGAGCCTAATCTCTGTTTCCACTCCCCCGCGCAGCCGTCATCCAGTACACCCAAACAAAGCAAGCAAACTTATGAGCTGCTGCAAGGAGGTTTAATAGACAGGAGTGGAAGTGAGCCTATCTAGTCCACTGTAAGCAAGGAAGTCAATTTGCTTAATCTCTGTTTCCACTCCCCCTAAGCAGCCGTCATCCAGTACACTCAAAACAAAGCAAGTAAACCTATGAGCTCCTGCAAGGAGGTTTAATAGACTGGAGTGGAAGTGAGCCTATCTAGTCCACTGTAAGCAACGAAGCCAATTTGGTTAATCTCTGTTTCCACTCCCCCCCCCCCCCCCCCCCCCCCACACACACACACACACACAGCCATCATTACCATTCACTCAAAACAAAGCAAGCAAACCTATGAGCTGCTGCAAGGAGGTTTAATAGACAAGAGTGGAAGTGAGCCTATCTAGTCCACTGTAACCATGGAAGCCAATTTGCTTCATCTCTGTTTCTACTACCCCTAAGTAGCCGTCATTGCCATTCACTCAAAATAACGCAAGCAAACCTATGAGCTTCTGCAAGGAGGTTTAATAGACAGGAGTGGAAGTGAGCCTATCTAGTCCACTGTAAGCAAGGAAGCCAATTGGTTAGGGTGGTGGACTTTGGTCCTGAGGAACTGCTTAATCTCTGTTTCTACTACCCCCCCCCCCCCCCAAGCAGCCGTCATCCAGTACACTGAAAACAAAGCAAGTAAACCTATGAGCTGCTGCAACAAGGTTTAATAGACTGGCGTGGAAGTGAGCCTATCTAGTCCACTGTAAGCAACAAAGCCAATTTGGTTAATCTCTGTTTCCACTCCACCTTGCAGCCGTCATTACCATTCACTCAAAGCAAGCAAACCTATGAGCTGCTGCAAGGGGGTTTAATAGAACCTTCATCCACACTCTCATCACCTCTCGCGTAGATTACTGCAACTTGCTCCTCACAGGTCTTCCACTCAGCCACCTCTCTCCTCTTCATTCTGTTCAAAATTCTGCTGCACGACTAATATTTTGCCAAAGTCGTTATGCCCATATCAGCCCTCTCCTGAAGTCACTTCACTGGCTTCCTATCCGTTTCCGCATACAGTTCAAACTCCTCTTATTGACCTATAAGTGCATTCACTCTGCAGCTCCTCAGTACCTCTCCACTCTCATCTCTCCCTACATTCCTCCCCGGGAACTCCGTTCACTGGGTAAATCTCTCTTATCTGCACCCTTCTCCTCCACTGCTAACTCCAGACTCTGTTCCTTTTATCTTGCTGCACCATATGCCTGGAATAGACTTCCTCAGCTGGTACGTCAAGCTCCATCTCTGGCCGTCTTGAAATCTAAGCTAAAAGCCCACCTTTTTGATGCTGCTTTTAACTCCTAACCCTTATTCACTTGTTCAGAACCCTTATTTTATCATCCTCACTTTAATATTCCCTTATCTCTTGTTTTGTTTGTCTGTCCCTGATACTAGTTAACTGTTTTGTATTTTCTTATTTTGTATCCTGTGATCAAATATTTTGTTAATATGTCAATTACCTCCTACGGCACTTGATTATCTTCTTGCATCCCACTGTGGACTTTGTATTGCTTTAAATAGTCCTGACTGTTGCACTCTTATTGTTATTTGTACACATATTGCCATGGATAACATTCATAATCTTGCTTATGCTGGGGTCCTCATCCTTAGCCAACACTCTCCCTCCCACACTTCCTTGCTGAAGCCTCCATTCATAAGCCTCCTGGTTATGCCCCTTGCTTATTTTTTGTGTGGTAGTGATTATAGCAGGTCTTATGTTCTGTCTTCTGGTTTCCTGTGCTATGACTGCTTGCCGACGGATTATGACGACTGCATAATGGTAGTCCATGCTCCAGCCCAGCTTCCCTCCTCTCATGTTCCCTTCTAGGGGTAGATACAGACTATGATTTGCTTTGGGGTCTTTTCACTTGCTTCTCTGTCTAATGAGGCCTCTACAGCCTGAAGAACCTAGTCATAGTGTGGCCCTTCTTCTCTTGCTTCAAGGGCCCACAAGAGGGGAGATGTATATCACAGAGGCCATGGAAAGGTGCAAACCCTCCATATTTCTAGTTTTTATTTTAATATAGCTGTTTTGCTTTTCTTGAGCTGGGAGCAGACCTGGAATTGGAAGACAGCTAGAAATGTAAGGCTGTAGAAATTTCGCTATGGTGATGGAACCATTTGCCTCTAGGGTCAGATCAAATCCAGGGATTACTATCATTACGATAGCGGGGAGGGAGCATAAATTGTCTATGTTTGCTGATGATGTGCTGATCTTTGTCCCTCGGCCTCTGACCACATTTCCTGTGCTCTTGCGGGACATTGAGGAGTACTCGGTAGTATCAGGGTTTCGAGTGAATATGTCAAAATCTGAAGCCTTAAACGTGTCGCTTCCTACGGAAACGGTGGAAGAATTAAAGTCCTTGTACGCTTTTCGGTGGGCTAATAAGAGCCTCCGATATTTGGGAGTGAACATAACGGCTAGACTTTCAGACCTCTTTTCAGCTAACTATAAGGGAATGGCCCGGGCGCTTATAGCGGAAATGGAAAGGTGGGGTGACTTGGAACTTTCCTGGTTCGGTCGTATAGCCGCAGTTAAGATGAATGTCTTGCCGCGCCTGCTATATCTATTTCAGGCCCTCCCAATCGAGATGCCCCGCAAGTTCTTAGCTGCACTACAAGATCGTATTGTGCGCTTTATATGGGCAGGCAAGAGGCCGAGATTAGCGAGGGCCTTCTTATATCAAGCAAGGAATCGGGGTGGGCTTGGGGTTCCTAACTTGAGTTGGTACCATCGGGCAGTGCAGGCACAAGCGGCTGTGGACTGGTTTCAGGATCATCCCGATAGGCATTGGGTGCATATAGAGCAATTTACTGTGGGTGATAGGCCCCTAGGGGCGATAATGTGGCTTCCGAGCTCCCTTAGGTCATTGGGGGAGGGCCTGTGCCCTTCTATATATATTACTCTAGCTAACTGGGATAGTCTTTTTCCACATCGTAGGTGCACACTGTCTTGCCTGTCCCCTATTGCGTATAACCCATTGTTTTACCCGGGAATAGAATGAGGTACGTTCACTAGGTGGTACGAGGGTGGGCTGCGAAGGTGGGGACAACTGTTTGAGGGGGAGTCTCTTATGTCATACCCAGAAGCCCGAGACTGATGAATATGCCTACCTTCAATTGCATCATTTCCTTAAAACACGGGCAGTCCGGGAAGTGATGCTTAGGGAAAAGTCAGTATTAGAGCACCTTTGTGAGGGCACGGAAACGAACAGTGGACTGATATCACGTCTCCACAATGTCATCATACAGCAAGCACCCCGATACACTCTTCATAGGAGGAGTTGGCAGCGGGAGTTGGGCATGGAGGTGGAGGAGGTGGTATGGGAGAGGATGGAGAGAGATGTGGCGAAGGTGTCGTCTCATGTTCCTTTTAAGGAGAATGCCATTAAAGTCCTATTTAGGTGGTATATGTCACCTGATCGCCTTCAGCGCATTTACCCAGCGTTGTCGGGGTTGTGGGGTTAAGGGTTCTATGGGGCATGTTTGGTGGAACTGTAGGAAAATCAGGGCTTTCTGGAAAGCGGTCCGCAGCAGACTGCAGGTGTGGTTGGGAAGCCCTGTCCCATGGCACCCCACAGTCCTTCTCTTCTCAGCAAAAGTGGCGGGATTTTCTCCCGCTCAACACCACCTTTTACGTTATGCCACATGTGCTGCTAGAATTGTCATAGCCCGCATGTTGGAAACAACCTGCAGTCCCACCATTAGCTTGGTGGCTGAAGAAACTGGGATACGTCTGTGAGATGGAAAAATTAATAGCTGAGAGGTGTAACCAACTCAGTAGGTGGCACTCAATTTGGGATTCTTTTCTCATAAATACAAAACCTGCAGAATGATACGAGTACTATTTGTGCAAGTCCAAACAGGGAGGGGGGTAAGGGGGGAGGGGTGTTTTCTATAAAGATTGAAGTGTTGGAGGCTTTGCTTGTACATGTACACTGGCAAGCCAGTATATGGATCTGGGTTTAATTGGCTAGCAACGTGGGGTTTGTGTGTTCTGCACTGATTAATGTGTTGCTTACGCTATGTGGTATGACATTCTATGTAACATATAAGGTCCATTCCTGTTATGTTTTGTTGGACAATTGTTCATATTTTTTCAATAAAGACTTCATATAAATAAAAAAAAAAAGGAAGTGGTACAGCAAGGCCCAGTGGCGTACCAAGGGTGGGGCGGTGGGGGCGGTCCGCCACGGGTGTAAGAACGAGGAGGGGGTGCTCCACTCCCGCTGCTCCTGACCCAAAGGCTGCTCGCGCCGCAGTCCCCAGTCCCCGCCTGCCTACCCTCAGCTCCCTCGACAGTTCTCTTCTCTCTGCCACCCGGCCCCTTGCATTTAAAAAAAATCTCTGAATCGCCGGTGCAGCGCCTCGCGCCTGCCTGTAAAAGAAGCGGATCGCCTCATTGGGCCTTCCCTCACTATGTCCCACCATCAGAGGAGGGCGGGACACAGTGAGGGAAGGCCCGACAAGGCAATCCGCTTGTTTTACAGGCAGACGCGAGGTGCTGAACCGCCGATTCAGAGATTTTTTAAAATGCAGGGGCCGGGTGGCAGAGACAAGAGGGCTGTCGAGGGAGCTGAGGGTAGGCAGGTGGGGACTGGGTCGGAGGGGGCTCAGATAGGAAAAGGGGACTGGGTTGGGGGGTGGCTCAGATGGGAGAAGGGGCCTGAAGCTGGAACTGGGGTATGAGAAGGGGGCATGCCTGGGGCAGGGGCAGGTGGGAGAATGGGTCTGGGACTGAAAAGGGGGGCCCTAATGCAAGGCAGGTGGATGAAGGGACTGGAACTGGGGGCTGAAAAGGAGGGTATGTGGGATAAGGGGGCTGAAAAGGGGCAGGGGCTGAAACTATGGGGACTGGGGGCTGAAAAGGGGACAGGGAGAAGTGGCTGAAAGGGGGGGCAGGTGGGAAGCGTGAGCCAGGGATGGAACTAGGGGCAAGTGGGATAATGGGGCTGGAACTGGGGGCCAAAGAGAGGGGGCAGAGAGAAAGGGGACAGATCCTGGATGGAAGGGGGAGGGGTCAGAGAGAAAGGGCAGACAGTGGATGGAAGGGGGAGAGAGAGAGGGCAGACAGGGACAGATGGTGGATGGAAGGCTCAGAGAGAGAGGGCAGACAGTGGATGGAAGGGGAAGGGAGAGAGAGGGCAGACAGTGGATGGAGGGGACAATAAACCTCCCCAACTCTTTAGACCTCGCCCCCCCCCCCCTTGGTTCCAGAAAGATCTGGGTCTAGAACTCTCCCTCAATACCTTTCCCTCCCCCCACTCTGACAGCTCCCCCGGCAGCTACTTTGGGGAAAAACCCGGTCCTATGACCTGAGCACCCTCTAGCTGTATCTTCGGGGAATTACCCTGATTTCACCTTGGAGCTCTCTGTACTGGCACCTTCAGGTCATTACCCAACTATTTCCTTGGAGCTCCCTCTAGGGACCGTATCATGCCTTTTCCTGATTTCCTGTAGGAGAGCGCCCTCTGATGGCCACCACAGGGTAGGGCCATCCCTGTGTTTATCACAACATATATGTTCTGTATCCCAGGAAGAGTGAATCTAGATGAATGTTTAGCTTCAGAAGTTAAGATTTTTTCTGTACCTTGCATGAACATGTTTTGTGCTTCCCGAGAAAAAAAATGTTCCTTTCTAGGCGACTGCCTAGTTTGCCCTAATTTGTTTAGCTTGTTTTCCCTTTCACCAAATATGAGATAGGTCGTTAGATTTCCCATCTGGAACCATTATCTGAATGACCCCCCCCCCCCCTTCTAAATGTATTGTTTTAGGTTAATTGAAATGCATTTCCCCCTAACTTAGGAAGAGTTCCTTGTCTCCTTCATTATTTTAGCAGCAAGATTGATGCATATATACAATTTAGATGTTAATTTTAAACAGCTGGAATGTTAAATTTTTCTCCCACTTTGTGTCCTTTATGAGCCTTGTTTTGTATCAATGGAGAAACAGTGCACCTCCTTGATTACTTGGTGCCTAATCTTATTTGTCATGCAAGCTATGAATTACTTTTCTTAGGAACTTTATTTTCACTAATTTGCACTGTTTAAATGTGATTTTGTTCTGCATTAAATATAACTAGAACTGTGTAAAGCATAAGTCCCTAATCTGTTTAATTGCTTTGAGTCATGTTGTAGGTTCATTCAAAGAACTTTTCTTTCCTATCAGTTCTGAAACAGCATGATACATCCCATGTGAACTCCCTCCTGTGTACACCTTGATGGCTCAGGTCTCCCTTGCAACGGTTACATCCTGATCTGTAATACCAGAACCAACGCTGATCCCTGTCGATTCCTCTGTCTCCTGGATTGTCAGCCTATCATTGCAACAAAATTTTTAAAATGACACTGGCTTGCCAGCTTTCTCGCTGCCTATATTTACAAAACCTTATGGACTTTTCCAAGTTTTCTATTATTATTATTGCATTATCTTTCTTCTAGTCCCTTGTTCTGTTATTTTCCATAAGGTTCCTATTTCAGTCAACAACACCCTCATCCTCCCCGTCTCATCTGCCCGCAACCTCGGAGTCATCTTCGACTCCTCCCTCTCCTTCTCTGCCCATATCCAGCAGTCAAGACCTGTCGCTTCTTTCTCTATAACATCAGCAAAATTCGCCCCTTCCTCTCCGAGCACACCACCTGAACTCTCGTCCACTCTCTCATCACCTCTCGCCTTGACTACTGCAACCTACTCCTCACTGACCTCCCTCTTACCCATCTATCCCACCTTCAATCCGTTCAGAACTCTGCTGCCCGTCTTATCTTCCGCCTAGACCGATATGCTCATATCACCCCTCTCCTCAAGTCACTTCACTGGCTTCCGATCAGGTACTGCATACAGTTCAAGCTTCTCCTACTAACCTACAAATGCACTCAATCTGCAGCCCCTCATTACCTCTCTATCCTCATCTCCCCTTACGCTCCTATCCGTAACCTCCGCTCACAGGACAAATCCCTCCTCTCAGTACCCTGCTCCGCCCTTTCTGCCTCGCCTCACCCTATGCTTGGAATAAACTCCCTGAGCCCATATGCCAAGCCCACTCCCTGCCCATCTTCAAATCCTTGCTCAAAGCCCACCTCTTCAATGTCGCTTTCGGCACCTAACCATTGTACCTCTATCCAGGAAATCTACACTGCCCCCAATTTGATTGACTGCACTTTTTTGTCCTTTAGATTGTAAGCCCCTTTGAGCAGGGACTGTCCTTCTTTGTTAGATTGTACAGCGCTGCGTAACCCTGGTAGCACTTTAGAAATGTTAAATAGTAGTAGTAGTAATTAGATTGTAAGCTCTGTCGAGCAGGGACTGTCTCTTCATGTTCAAGTGTACAGTGCTGTGTACATCTAGTAGCGCTTTAGAAATGATAAGTAGTAGTAGTAGTCTTTGGGATTCCGGAATCTTGCTACTCTTTAGGATTCTGGAATCTTGCTACTGTTTGGGATTCTAGAATCTTGCTACTCTTTGTCCTAATCCCTTATTTGTCCTGTTTGTCTGTCCTAATTAGATTGTAAGCTCTGTCGAGCAGGGACTGTCTCTTCATGTTCAAGTGTACAGTGCTGCGTACATCTAGTAGCGCTTTAGAAATAATAAGTAGTAGTAGTAGAAGCTACTAGAGCGAAAAGAAAATCCTTCAGAAAATGAAAGAAGGTCCGACTGAAAATAATAGGAAACAGCATAAGGAATGGCAAGTCAAATGCAAAGCGCTGATAAGGAAGGCAAAGAGAGACTTTGTAAAGAACATTGCATTGGAAGCAAAAACACATTTTAGGTATATAAGAAGCAAGAAGCCAGTGAAAGAATCAGTTGGACTGCTAGATGACCAAGGGGTAAAAGGGACACTCAAGGAAGACATGGCTACAGTGGAGAGATTAAGGTGTTCATTTTCAAAGCACACAGACTTACATAGTAACCTGCTTTGAAAATAAGCCTCTAAATGAATTCTTTGCTTCAATTTTCTCAGAGGAAGATGTGGGAGAGATACCTGGTATTCAGTGGTGATGAATCAGAAAAACTGAAAATCTTAGGTTCTTATGTTCTTACAATCTTGGTAAACCTGAAAGATTGGGGCATTTTGACAAACTGAAGAGTAGCAAATCACCTGGACTGGATGGTATACATCCCAGACTACTGATAGAATTGAAAAATGAACTTTTGCAGAGCTATTAATAGTAATAAGTAATTTATCTATAGTAGAGAGGTGTGGTAGCCGTGTTAGTCCACTTTTAAAGGTAATCAATAGAAATAAAACAAAATAAAACATGGAAAATATGATACCCTTTTTCATTGCTAAAGAGGATCCACGTACGTGGAGAACTCAATAGATCCCACGGGGCACAAACAGAGATAAAAGAAGTGGGAAAAGTAAACCAGGCTTGTCCAAAGAACTGGGACCAAACAAATAATTAATAATAAAATCAACACAGTTTATTAATGTTTCCTTAGAAATGACTCGACACAACTGGAGTAAGCACTGAAGCTTCACTATTGCATCAGTGCTTACTCCAGTGCCTTACAGTTTGACACAACAGTCTTTTTTAAGACCAACTTTACGTTGCTATTTCAAGCCTTCTGTTTTTCAACCTAAATGTAAAATTAGACCATCAGTCTTTCCTTGAGACATAAGACTCCTGATGCAGGCGCTAGGCCAAAACACAACGTTGTGTTGAGTCATTTCTAAGGAAACATTAATAAACTGTGTTGATTTTATTATTATTTGTTTGGTCCCAGTTCTTTGGACAAGCCTGGTTTACTTTTCCCATTTCTTTTATCTCACCTTTTTTTATTGGACATAACAATACATTTCTTGATTAGCTTTCGAAGGTTGCCCTTCTTCGTCAAATCGGAAATAAGCAAATGATTAAATATTTTGACACCCACCAGACAGGACTTAACAAAGATCTGAGTTTTCTAGCCCATTATAAACCATAAAATTGTACTGCTTTGTCACCCTCCTATCTCCATGCATATCTCCATGTCCCTCATCCACCCGACTTCTGTCTCTCACCTATCCACCCCCATCCTGTTAGACTGTCACTGAAATGCTTTGATGTTTCACTTATATATACTGTCATCTACCAACATTTGCTTATTTCCGATCTGACGAAGAAAGGCAACCTTCGAAAGCTAATCAAGAAATGTATTAAGTTATGTCCAATAAAAAAAGGTATCATCTTATTTTCTTTTCCATGTTTTATTTCTATTGATTACCTTTATAATTTATCTTTAAAATCAAGCATGGTATTGGAAGATTGGAGGGTGGCCAAAGTAGCACCAATTTTTTTAAAGGATTCCAGAAATGATCTGAGAAATTATAGACCACTGAGCCTGACGTTGTTGCCAGCACAAATAGTAGACACTGTTAAAAAAAAAAAAAACCCAAAATTAGAGCATATTAAAAAACATGGATTAATGAGACAAAGCCAACATGGATATAGTGAAGGGAAATCTTGCCTCACCAATCTACTACATTTCTTTGAAGGGGTGAACAAACATGTGGATAAAGGTGAGCCAGTCGATATTGTGTATCTGGATTTCCAGAAGGCGTCTAACAAAGTACCTCATGAAAGACTCCAGAGGAAATTGGAGAGTCATGGGGTAGGAGGTAGTGTCCTATTGTGGATTAAAAACTGGTTAAAAGAAAACAGAGAGTAGGGTTAAATGGTCCATATTCTAAATGGAGAAGGGTAGTTAGTGGGGTTCCCCAGGGCTCTGTGCTGGGACTGCTGCTTTCTAACATATTTATAAATTACTACTACTACTATTTAGCATTTCTATAGCGCTACAAGGCGTACGCAGCGCTGCACAAACATAGAAGAAAGACAGTCCCTGCTCAAAGAGCTTACAATCTAATAGACAAAAAAAAAATAAAGTAATCAAATCAATTAATGTGAACGGGAAGGAAGAGAGGAGGGTAGGTGGAGGCGAGTGGTTACGAGTCAAAAGCAATGTTAAAGAGGTGGGAGATATGGGAGTAACTAGTGAGGTAACGGAATTCAAACATGCATGGGATAAACATAAAGGAATCCTGTTCAGAAGGAATGGATCCTCAGAAGCTTAGCCGAGATTGGATGGCAGAGCCAGTGGTGGGAGGCGGGGCTGGTGGTTGGGAGGTGGGGCTAGTGCTGGGCAAGACTTCTACGGTCTGTGCTCTGAAAATGGCAGATACAAATCAAGGTAAGGTATACACAAAAAGTAGCACATATGAGTTTATCTTGTTGGGCAGACTAGATGGACCGTGCAGATCTTTTTCTGCCGTCACCTACTATGTTAATAACTATGTTAATTAAATTTGCTGATGAGACAGTTATTCAAAGTTGTTAAATCGCAATAGGACCATACCAGACTGGGCAACTAAATGGCAGATAACGTTTAACGTGAGCAAGTGCAAAGTGATGCATTTCGGAAAGAGGAACCCTAACTTTAGCTACGTTATGCAAGGTTCCACATTAGGAGTCACTGCCCAGAAAAGGATCTAGGTGTCATCGTTGATATGTTGAAATCATCTGCTCAGTGTGCAGTGGTGGCTAAGAAAGCAAATAGATTGTTAGAAATTATTAAGAAAGGAATAGAAAACAAAAATGAGAATGTTATAATGCCTTTGTATTGCTCCATGATATGACCACAACTCGAATACTATGTGCAATTTTAGTCACCGCATCTCAAAAAAGATATAGTAGAATTAGAAAAGGTACAGAGAAGGGCAACAAAAGTGATAAGGGGGATGGGACAACTTCCCTATAAGGAAAGGCTAAAGCGGCTAGGGCTCTTCAACTTGGAGAAAACATGGCTGAGGGGAGATACAATAGAGGTCTATAAAATGCTGAGTGGAATGGAACGAGTAGATGCGACTTCCTTGTTTACTCTTTCCAAACATACTAGGACTGGGGGACATGCAATGAAGCTACTAGGTTATAAATTTAAAACTAACTGGAGAAAATATTTCTTCACTCAATGTGTAATTAAACTCTGGAATTCGTTGCTAGAGAATGTGGTAAAAGCAGTTAGTTTAGCAGGGTTTAAAAAAGGGTTGGATAACTTCCTAAAAAAAAAATATATATATATAAAGCCGTTATTAACATAGTAGGTGACGGCAGAAAAAGACCTACACGGTCCATCTAGTCTGCCCAACAAGATAAACTCATATGTGCTACTTTTTGTGTATACCTTACCTTGATTTGTATCTGCCATTTTCAGGGCACAGACCATAGAAGTCTTGCCCAGCACTAGCCCCACCTCCCAACCACCAGCCCCGCCTCCCACCACTGGCTCTGCCATCCAATCTCGGCTAAGCTTCTGAGGATCCATTCCTTCTGAACAGGATTCCTTTATGTTTATCCCATGCATGTTTGAATTCCGTTAAGATGGACTTGGGGATAATCCACTGCTTATTTCTAGGATAAGCGGGATAGGATCTGTTCTGGGATCTTGCCAGGTACTTGTGACCTTGACTGTTCACTGTTGGAAACAAGATGCTAGGCTCGATGGACTTTCTATCTGTCCCAGTATGGCAACGCTTATGGTCTTATTGCCCTAGAACTTCAGCAGCATTTAGAAAGCAAAATTTATAACTCTGATGTACCACTAGAATATCTCACTCATTGTTCTTCAGTGTCACCTTGGTGGTGAATCTAACTCTTTCAGATGGGCCAGCCTTGGCATCTCTGGCATGGCAGACTGTACTTACCGGCACTGCTTATATTCCTTCCCCCTCGATGAGCCAATAGATACAAAGCATGTTGAACTATCTCTTCATTCTTTGGGGCATGCACAGCCGAGTCTCGTGGTAGAAGCTGTGAGATTTTAGCAAGACTCAGATAAGCATGCCCTGCAGATCTCAGTTCCCATTATGGACTTGGCTACGCACACCTCAAAGAGAGGTAACCTTCAGAATATTTTCTACTGCACAGCGCTTCCAAAGGAAAAAACTGGAGGCAGCACAGAAACACTGTAGAAATGCCTGGCAAAATAGTGGAAACTATTATAAAGAATACAATTATGAAACACATAGACAAACATGGTTTAATGGGATAGTCAGCATGGTTCAGCCAAGGGAAGTCTTGCCTCACCAATTTGCTTCATTTCTTTGAAGGCATGGCTAAAGGTGAGCCTGTTGATGTAGTGTATCTAGATTTTCAGAAAGCTTTTGATAAAGTTCCTCATGAGAGACTCCTGAGAAAATTAAAGAGTCATGGGATAGGAGGCAAGGTTCTGGTGTGGATTAGGAATTGGTTATTAGACAGAAAACAGAGGATAGCGTTAAACGGTCATTTCCTCAATGGAGGAGGGTGGAGTGCCGCAGAGATCTGTACTGGGACTAGTACTATTTAACACTAGTAAAAAAGGCCCGTTTCTGACACAAATGAAACGGGCGCTAGCAAGGTTTTCCTTGGAGTGTGTATGTTTGGGAGAGTGTATGTGAGAGTGACTGTTTGAGAGTCAGAGTGAAAGTGTGAGTGTGTGAGAGTGAGTCTGGGTGTGAGTGTGTTTGTGAGAATGAGAGTGTGTGCAAGTGTGTATGTGAGACACAGTGTGAGAGATAGTGTATGTGTGTGGGCGAGAGAGAGAGTGTGTGTGAGACACAGATTCTCTGTGAGAGTGAGTGTATGAGACCAAGCGAGTGTGTGAGTGACTGTGTGGCACATAGAGAGTGAATGTGATACAGTGTGAGACAGAGTGTGTGAGAGTGAGAGTCAGAAAGACATTGTATATGAGTGTGAGCCCTGCCCTCCCAATCCATGCCCATCTGTCCCCTGCCCCCTCCATTCATCCTTTTCCAGCAATTCCCCTCTCTCCCTGAGCCCTGCCCTCCCAATCCATGCCCATCCATGCTCCTCTGTCACCTGTCCCCTTCATTCATCCCTATCCAGCAATTCCCCTCTCTCCCTGAGGCCTGCCCTGCAATCCATATCCATCCATGCCCATCTGTCCCCTCCATTCATCCCTATCCAGCAATTCCCCTCTCTCCTTGAGTCCTGCCCTCCCAATCCATGCTCCTCTGTCCCCTGCCCCCTCCATTCATCCCTTTCCAGCAATTCCCCTCTCTCCCTGAGCCCTGCCCTCCCAATCCATGGCCATCCATGCTCCTCTGTCCCCTGCCGCCTCCATTCATCCTTTTCCAGCAAGTCCCCTCTCTCCCTTCCATGACCCCCCCTCGCATCCATGCTCCTCTCTCTCCCATGTCCCAGCCTGGCCCGCCCTTTTCTCCCCCCCCCCCCCCTTCGCATCCATGCTGTCGTTTCTCCCCTGCCCTCCCGCTCCCATTGTTCTACTTTACTGGCCACCCTCTTCTCTCCCCCCAACATCCCTTTTTGTTTTTTTTCTTCTTTTTAAATTTACCTCCGTGGCGGTTCCGGCAGCGAAGCGTCAGGGAAGGAGGCGGCGCTCCCGACGTCTAGCTTTCCCTTCGCTGTGTTCCGCCTTCTTTTGACGTCATCCTTGACGTCAGAAGGCGGAACACAGCGAAGGGAAGGCTAGACGTCGGGAGCGCCGCCTCCTTCCCTGACGCTTCGCTACTGGATTTGTTTGTTTGTTTTTTCCGCCCTCGACGTCATGACGTTTGACGCGAGGGCGGGGCAGAAACGGCTGGCTGGCTTGAAGGCTTCACACCACGAATCCACGAACCCTTCAGCCTGGGAGTGACGTCAGGTGGCTTCAGAACGTTGTCCTCAGAACGTTGAGGGTGCGTTTTATTATATTAGATATTAAAACTATTTAAACTATTTAAATATTTAAACTATTGAAAACTTATTTATTTAAGAAAGCTTACAATATGAGGAGTTGTTATTGTAAGCTTTCTTAAACAAATAAGTTTTCAATAAATAAGTTTTCAAATTAACAAAACTCAATTATACAATATGTATTCTCTATATCTCAACTGTTTTACTAATTATCTTGATTTCCAGTTTAATGATCCTAATTATTCAAGCTATTTTTTGTCATGATTACCTTTAGCTGTTATCATAGGACGAACTTTCCTCTTGTAACCTAACCTAATCTGTCCCCAACTATGTATTTCTCCTATCCGGAACTGGTAATCACCACTTGCGGAACTATGTAAGCCACATTGAGCCTGCAAATAGGTGGAAAAATGTGGGATACAAATGTTATAAATAAATATTTATAAATGACTAGTAAAAAAGGCCCGTTTCTGACACAAATGAAACGGGCGCTAGCAAGGTTTTCCTCGGAGTGTGTATGTGAGAGTGACTGTGTGAGAGTCAGAGTGAAAGTGTGAGTGTGTGTGTGTGAGAGAGAGAGTAAGTCTGGGTGTGAGTGTGTTTGTGAGAGTGTGTGTGTGAGAATGAGAGTGTGTGCAAGTGTGTATGTGAGACACAGTGTGAGAGTGTGTGTGTGTGTGCGAGAGTGTGTGTGAGACACAGATTCTCTTTGAGAGTGAGTGTATGAGACCAAGCGAGTGTGTGAGTGACTGTGTGGCACATAGAGAGTGAATGTGATACAGTGTGAGACAGAGTGTGTGAGAGTGAGAGTCAGAAAGACATTGTATGAGTGTGAGCCTTGCCCTCCCAATCCATGCCCATCTGTCCCCTGCCCCCTCCATTCATCCTTTTCCAGCAATTCCCCTCTCTCCCTGAGCCCTGCCCTCCCAATCCATGCCCATCCATGCTCCTCTGTCCCCTGCCCCCTCCATTCATCCTTTTCCAGCAATTCCCCTCTCTCCCTTCCATGACCCCCCCTCGCATCCATGCTCCTCTCTCTCCCATGTCCCAGCCTGGCCCGCCCTCTTCTCCCCCCCCCCCCTTCGCATCCATGCTGTCGTTTCTCCCCTGCCCTCCCGCTCCCATTGTTCAACTTTACTGCCCACCCTCTTCTCTCCCAACATCCCTTTTTTTTTTTTTTCTTTTTAAATTTACCTCGGTGGCGGTTCTGGCAGCGCAGCGTCAGGGAAGGAGGCGGCGTTCCCGACGTCTAGCCTTCCCTTCGCTGTGTTCCGCCTTCTTCTGACGTCATCCTTGACGTCAGAAGAAGACGGAACACAGCGTAGGGAAGGCTAGAGACGTCGGGAGCGCCGCCTCCTTCCCTGACGCTGCGCTTTGTTTGTTTTTTTTTCCGCCCTCGCCGTCATGACGTTTGCCCTCGACGTCATGACGTTTGACGCGAGGGCGGGGCAGAGATGGCTGGCTGGCTTCACACCATGAATCCACGAACCCTACAGGGAGTGTTTGAGTGACTTCAGAACGTTGTCTTCAGAACGTTCACGGTGCGTTTTATTATATTAGATATGGAAATCGGAACGACAAGTGAGGTGATTAAATTTGCAGACAATACAAAAGTATTCAAAGTTGTTAAAACATGTGCAGACTGTGAATATTACAGGAAGACCTTAGGAAATTGGAAGACTGGGCATCCAAATGGCAGATGAAAAATAAGGTGGACAAATGCAAAGTGATGCACATTGGGAAGAATAATCCAAATCATAGTTACCTGATGCTAGGGTCCACCTTCGGTGTGTGTGGGGGGGGGTGGGGGGGGTGGGGGGGGGGGGTCACACAGAAGAAAAAGACCTATCACCTGACACAGCTTTTAGCCACCATCACAACAAAATTTACTACTCACCCAGCCTCTCAACCAGCTTCCGCTCAACAGGTCTCAGAGATACCAAAAGTCCCAATGGGTCGCAGGTTGCTTCTGCCCCACAGACTGAAGTGCAGACGTACAATGAGTCCTGCTTTGGTTCCTCATGAGAGGATTAAACCAGGATGAAAGTTACATCAGAGAAATGTCACAGAGCAAAGGTGGGAAACTTTAATGGTCTTGCTTTGACCATCTTTCATCAAAGCGTACCTTGAGTAAAGCAGTGTGCTTCCCCCATTCACCCACCTGGCTACTTAGAAATAAAAGTAATCAAATGAGCTATGAGTGGTATCTCATTATGGTCTTACTTTATTCAGCCAGCCCAGTAACAGCACTCACAACTCACTGCATGGCCTTCATTTCAACATGCGCTGTTAAGAATGTGTTCCATTTATGCAGTTCTCCTGGTCACATGCCAACTTCCTGTTCCTCCACTCATAGGTCTTTCCCCTTCTTTCAGCACTCATAGAATACCAACCTCTACCCATCCTCCATCATCCACTCTGCTCTCCGCATGCTTTATAAATGGTGTTCCTGACTTTAGGTGCTGTTCCTTTTTTTAGCTAATTAGGGGGAGGGGGGGTTGAAGATGCTTAAATTGTCGTTCCTGTGTTTCTATAACATGCCATTGGTTGCTTTATCAGTTACTTAAAATTAACATTACATTTTATAAACACTTTTCAGAAATACTATTCAAAATGCGTTGTAGGATTCCCCTTCACACTCAGTACTTTGCCCAAAACTTTTCTACCGATGGCCGACAGTGGCAGCAGTGAAAACATGCTGGAAACTGAGGCAACGCAGCGCCTCCTGTATAAAAGCCAGCTGAGAGAAGAGGCTTGGGAGTGAGTACAGGCAGGCTCATTCCCCATCCCATATGCATTCACAGTATACAGTTACTGCTCTCAGCAGAGTCAGGTTTCAGTCCAATCCCAGTTTCAACAGAAACAGTCCACAGGATAAGAGATTTTTGCAGAGGAAAGGGGGGGGGGGGGGGGGACAGACTGAAAAACACTGCTAGAAAATAGGGTTATCACATGGGAGGGGGGAGGGATGTTCTCTTGGAGTTTTAGCTAGTAAGGAGAGACTCTATATACCGATCATTATTCTAGGACTAGTTTATGCTTTATAAATCAATTATTGACTATACAATGCTAAGCACACCGCTGGCACCATATACTTTGTAATAAATGTTGTGAGAGGGCTGGATAAGAATAACATTGATTCAGTTGTAACCAGCAAACCTCCCTGGTATTCATGGCTAAGTGTTAATCCCCAGTTCTCCATGATTCCAGAATGTTTTGGGATCTACATTTTTATAGCTGATGTCTGTGGTCAGAATCTGGAGCTGTCGCAGACGACACACTGGACTGTGCAGGTTTTTATCTGCCATCATTTACGGTGTCACTGTACTGAAATCCATGTCGTTTTCTTTTGACTTGCAGGATTCAGACAGAGGAAGGAAGCTCTGCACAGAAGCAGGTCAGGCAAGAGGCTGGAACAGTCCTTGGGCTGCAACCTTCATTTTCTGTGATCTGCTCCAATAGCGTCACCAACACTGGCGAAGCCTTGCTCTCTGCACAAAGGGAAAAAAAAAAGAGAGTTCAGGCACTAGCAGTCGGGGCCAGATTAACACTATATTAGCCACTAGCAAACATACAAATGTGAGCCCCTGTTTGCTCTCTCCGTTCCCCCAACCCTGGATAGTCTCCCCCTAAGGGCTGTGTGGAAAACTGCAGGCAGTTGGTTCTCATTATAGTGAGAGCAGCAGGCTGCAAGTGAACATGGGAACATACATTGGCCCTGTTTCACCACAGAGAACCTAGAAGCAGAAGCAGCCTCTGTATGGGCTCATTCACAACCTGCTGCCATAGTCGGACTGAACTCCTGCAGGTTCCCTGGGCTGCTTTGGAGAGAGAAGCTGAGGTGAAGAAGGAGACTTTCATGTTGATGATAGTTGTGCTGGTGGCAAGTTAAACACAGTTTTTTTGCAGACAAAAAGAAAACAAGTTTCTTGTACATGTTAAGCAAAATTATTTACCTCTAGCAGGTGTTCCGAGGACAGCAAGATGCTTATTCTGACAAATGGGTGATATCTGATGAAGCCTGGTGCAGGAATCGCTCTGCAGCAATTTTTCTAGAAGCCTTTGAGAATGATGCACTGCGTATAATTGTGCCATCCTACCTACCGCTATCATTCAGTCTAATATATCTTATAGAATACAGCTCCAAAGGGGGATGAGAGGGGCAGGCAGAATAATCACAGCCTTCTTCTTGCCACACTCTCCTCGTTTGGATTTCACGGCTCTATTCTTCCCTGGTTCTCCTCTTATCTCTCCCACCGTACCTTCAGAGTATATTCTGGTGGATCATCCTCCACCCCTGTCCCACTCTCAGCTGGAGTTCCTCAGGGATCTGTCCTTGGCCCCCTTCGTTTTTCCATTTACACTTCTTCCCTGGGTTCTTTGATCTCATCTCACGGTTTCCAGTACCATCTTTATGCCGATGACACTCAGCTCTACCTCTCCACACCTGACATTACTGCTGAAACCCAGGCCAAAGTTTCAGCCTGCTTGACCGACATAGCTGCCTGGATGTCACACCGCCACCTGAAACTGAACATGGCCAAAACTGAGCTTATTGTCTTTCCCCCCAAGTTCACCTCACCACTCCCCCCATTCTCAATTTCAGTAGATGGCACCCTCATTCTCCCTGTCTCATCTGCTCGCAACCTAGGAGTCATCTTTGATTCCTCCCTCTCCTTTTCCACTAACATCCAGCAGACGGCCAAAACCTGTCGCTTCTTTGTCTACAACATTAGCAAAATTCGCCCCTTCCTCTCTGAATATGCTACCAGAACCCTTAGCCAAACCCTCGTCACCTCTCGCTTGGATTATTGCAATTTGCTTCTCACTGGTCTTCCACTCAGCCATCTCTCTCCTCTCCAGTCTGTCCACAATTCTGCGGCACGACTTATTTTCCGCCAAAATCGTTTTACCCACACTAGCCCACTCCTCAAGTCACTTCACTGGCTCCCTGTCCGCTTCCGCGTACAGTTCAAACGTCTCTTACTGACCTTTAAATGCATCCATTACCTCTCCTCTCTCATCTCTCCCTACATTCCTCCCCGTAATCTCCGCTCGCTGGACAAATCTCTCTTGTCGTTCCCTTTCTCCTCCACTGCTAATTCCAGGCTTTGCTCCTTATGCCTGGAATGGACTTCCTCAGCCTGTACGCCTAGCTCCATCTCTACCTGTTTTCAAATCTATGCTGAAAACCCACCTTTTCACCACTGATTTTGGCTCCTAACCACTACTCAATTCCCCTATCCTTGTTCCTTCTCACCCAGTACTTTCCTCGCCCTTAATTGTCTTGTCTGTCTGTATTTTTAGACTGTAAGCTCTATCGAGCAGGGACTGTCTCTCTGTGTCAGGTATTCAGCGCTGCATGCGTCTGGTAGCGCTATACAAATGTTAACAACAACAACATCCTGCAGTCCTCGGAGAACACATGCTACAGATGAGTCACTTTGCTTTCTGCAAGGACAAGCATAAGTACATAAGTATTGCCATAGTGGGAAAGACCAAAGGTCCATCAAGCCCAGCATCCTGTTTCCAACAGTGGCCAATCCAGGTCACAAATACCCGGCAACATCCCAAAAATGTACAAAACATTTTATACTGCTTATCCCAGAAATAGTGGAATTTCCCCAAGTCCATTTAATAACAGTCTATGGACTTTTCCTTTAGGAAGCTGTCCAAACCTTTTTTAAACTCCACTAAGCTAACCGCCTTTACAACATTCTCTGGCAACGAATTCCAGAGTTTAATTACACATTGAGTGAAGAAAACTTTTCTCCGATTCGTTTTAAATTTACTATATTGTAGCTTCATCGCATGCCCCCTAGTCCTAGTATTTTTGGAAAGCGTGCACAGACGCTTCACATCTACCCGTTCAGCTTCACTCATTATTTTATAGACCTCTATCGTATCTCCCCTCAGCTGCCTTTTCTCCAAGCTGAAGAGCCCTAGCCGCTTTAGCCTTTCCTCATAGGAAAATCGTCCCATCCCCTTTATCATTTTCGTCGCCCTTCTCTGCACCTTTTCTAATTCCACTATATCTTTTTTGAGATGCGGCGACCAGAATTGAACACAATATTCGAGGTGTGGTAGCACCATGGAGCAATACAAAGGCATTATAACATCCTCATTTTTGTTTTCCATTCCTTTTCTAATAATACCTAACATTCTATTTGCTTTCTTAGCTGCAGCAAAACACTGAGCAGAAGGTTTCAACGTATCATCAATGACGACTATCATCAACGACGACACCTAGATCCCTTTCTTGGTCCGTGACTCCTAACGTGTAACCTTGCATGACGTAGCTATAATTCGGGTTCCTCTTTCCCACATGCATCACTTTGAACTTGCTCACATTAAACGCCATCTGCCATTTAGACGCCCAGTCTCTTAAGGTCCTCTTGTAAATTTTCACAATCCTCCCGCGATTTAACAACTTTGAATAACTTTGTGTCATCAGCAAATTTAATTACCTCACTAGTTACTCCCATCTCTAGGTCATTTATAAATATGTTAAAAAGCAGCGGTCCCAGCACAGAGCCCTGGGGAACCCCACTAACTACCCTTCTCCATTGAGAATACTGACCATTTAACCCTACTCTCTGTTTTCTAGCTTTTAACCAGTTTTTAATCCACAATAGAACACTACCTCCTATCCCATGACTCTCCAATTTCCTCTGGAGTCTTTCATGAGGTACTTTGTCAAACGCCTTCTGAAAATCCAGATACACAATATCAACCGGCTCCCCTTTATCCACGTTTGTTCACCCCTTCAAAGAAATGTACTAGATTGGTGAGGCAAGATTTCCCTTCACTAAATCCATGTTGACTTTGTCTCATTAATCCATGCTTTTGAATATGCTGTGTAATTTTGTTCTTAATAATAGTCTCTACCATTTTGTGCGGCACTGACGTCAGACTCACCGGTCTATAATTTCCAGGATTTTTTTTGTTACATTTGTACCCCGCGCTTTCCCACTCATGGCAGGCTCAATGCGGCTTACAAATACAGGTACTTATTTGTACCTGGGACAATGGAGGGTTAACTGACTTGCCCAGAGTCACAAGGAGCTGCCCATGCCTCGGAACCTTTTTTAAAAATCGGCATTACATTGGCCACCCTCCAATCTTCCGGTACCATGCTCGATTTTAAGGATAAATTACACATTTCTAACAACAGCTACACAAGCTCATTTTTCAGTTCTATCAGTACTGTGGGATGAATACCATCCGGTCCAGGAGATTTGCTACTCTTCTGTTTGTAGAACTGCCCCATTACATCCTCCAGGTTTACAGAGAATTCATTAAGTTTCTCCGACTCGTCAGCTTTGAATACCATTTCCAGCACCGGTATAACACCCAAATCTTCCGCAGTGAAGACAGAAGCAAAGAATTCATTTAATCTCTCCGCCACGGCTTTGTCTTCCCTGATCGCCCCTTTTACTCCTCAGTCATCTAGCGGTCCAACCAATTCTTTTGCCAGTTCCTGCTTTTAATATACCTAAAAAAAATTTTTTACAATGTGTTTTTGCCTCCAACACAATCTTTTTTTCAAAGTCCCTCTTAGCTTTCCTTATCAGCGCTTTGCATTTGACTTGACATTCCTTATGCCGTTTCTTATTATTTTCAGTCGGTTCCTTCTTCCATTTTCTGAAGGATTTTCTTTTAGCTCTAATAGCTTCCTTCACTTCACTATTTAACCATGCCGGCTGTTGTTTGGTCTTCCATCCTATATGCAGAATATATTTGGTTTGGGCTTCCAGGATGGTGTTTTTGAACAGCATCCACGCCTGATGTAAATTTTTGACCCTCGCAGTCGCTCCTCTAAGTTTTCTTTTCACTGTTCTTCTCATTATATCATAGTCTCCTTTTTTAAAGTTAAACACTAACGTATTTGATTTCCTATGTATACTTACTTCAAAGCTAATATCAAATCCGATCATATTATGATCACTGTTATCAAGCGGCCCCAGCACCATTACCTCCCGTACCAGATCATGTGCTCCACTAAGGACTAGGTCTAGAATTTTTCCATCTCTCATCGGCTCCTGTACCAGCTGCTCCATAAAGCTGTCCTTGATTTCATCAAGGAATTTTACCTCCCTAGCGTGTCCCAATGTTACATTTACCCAGTCAATATCGGGGTAATTGAAATCACCCATTAATATTGTGTTGCCCAGTTTGTTTGCGTCCCTAATTTCCTTTAACATTTCTGCATCTGTCGGTTCATCCTGGCCAGGCGGACAGTAGTACACTCCTATCACTATCCTTTTCCCCTTTACACATGGAATTTCAATCCATAGTGATTCTAAGAAGTGTTTTGTTTCCTGCAGAATTTTCAATCTATTTGATTCAAGGCTCTCATTAATATACAATGCTACCCCTCCACCAATTCGATCCACCCTATCACCCGCTGGGGGGGGGGGGGGGGGGGGCAACTTTCTCCTTTCATGTGGAGAGGCAGGGTCTGAAAGAAGACTAAAGGAACCTCTCCTCTGAGAAGACCTCTGATGCCTCCTCAGATTCTCAAGAGCACTCTAAATCAGACTGATAAAAATACTCCTCTGAGGGAGTTTGAGTCTAAACCTGCCTTGGTCTAACACTCTGGTCAGGCCCAGGAAGAGGGTGGAGAAGAACTGGTGACCTCCGATGCCCCAATGTAGCTTCCTTCCCCCAAAGACTGGATATCAACACAGTCTCGGTACACAAAGGTTCTGATGCTTGTTAGGCACCAGTTTCGATGCACACCAGGCAAGGCATGGGCCTCAAGGTTGGGCTGGGGCTTCCAAAGAGCAGACATCGATTTTACAGCATTGTGCTGGACCAGAAGGCATCCCATCAAATCCTGCATCATGGCCCAGAGCTGCTCCTTGAAGGCAGCCATTGGTAAAGGCTGGGGCTCAGCCAGTGCAATCATATTCCTGGATGTTATCAGAGCTGAATCTCAGACCTGGTCTCATGTCGAAGGAGGCTGTTGCACCCCATCTGGGTCCCAGGAGGGCGAGCTGCCCAAGTGCTTTAGATGCTGTGCTTTGAGGGAGACCGATGCCTCTTGACCTCCACCCAATGCATGGCAATGCCCCTTGGTATCAACGAGGACCAAGATGAATCCTTCCTCGACCTCCGGGTGGGATTGGAGGACGCCCGATCTCGATGGGTGCTACCGATAATCGATGCTGAGGCAGGTGTGGCAGTGGAGAAGTAGCGTAATGGTTAGTGCAGCAGGCTCTGATCCTGGCAACCTGGGTTTGATTCCTACTGCAGCTCCTTGTGACCTTGGGCAAGTGAGTTAACCCTCCATTGCCCCAGGTTAAAATAAAACAAAAAATAAACCTTAGATTGTGGGTCCTCTAGGGACAGAGAAAGTACCTGCAGATAATGTGTACAGCGCTGCATATGTCCAGTAGCACTATAGAAATGAGGAGGAAGATGTGTCCCCAGTGTCCAATGCAGCTCTGGAAGCCATGCAATGCCAAAGTTGATGGACCACTCTTGGCGCTGCTTCTCTCGATATCTGTAAAAGGGCTTGTAAGAAGAGGGATTATGATTGGGCCCCAGTGACTGCAGGCACCAGTTATAAGTGTCTGTGAGGGACATTGACCTGTTGCACCTGGTATACCTTTAAACTCACTAGGAGCTTTGAAGGATGTCAGGAAAAATAGCCAAGGTGAAAGCAAATGGCTTTATCTTGAAAAACGGTAGGTTTCCTGGCCAGGAAGCTCAAGGCGAAAGGGGGTCCAGTGAGCCCTAGAAAGAAGGTAAAATTATGTATAATCATACCTGATAATTTTCTTTCCATTAATCATAGCTGATCAATCCATAGACTGGTGGGTTGTGTCCATCTACCAGCAGGTGGAGATAGAGAGCAAACTTTTGCCTCCCTATATGTGGTCATGTGCTGCCGGAAACTCCTCAGTATGTCGATATCAAAGCTCCATCCGCAGGACTCAGCACTTAGAGAATTACACCCACGAAGGGACACTCTGCCCAGCTCACCACCGCCGAAACGGGGGAGGGGAATTAACCCAGCTCATCCCCACACAAGTGGGGGAGGGGAATCCGTCCAGCTCATCCCCGCGGAGCGGGGGAGGGACACCACACCCGCCGATGCGGGGGGATCTGGCTTATCCTGCAACCGCAACCGCGGGAGGAGCTGACTGACCCTAACACCGCCGAAGCGGGAGGGGTACAAAACTGCCCTACAGCCGCACGAAGCGGGAGGGAGTGCCGGCAGAATTTTAAGTCTCAATCCAGCCCCGTATAACGGAGGGGAGAGGAATGCAGCAGCTCACTGTAACACAAACTCGTCTTAACTCTTGAAGAATCCAAGTGAAAAAACTTGAACACGAAGTCTTTCTGAAGTAACTGAAGACTAAACTTGAACCTGAAATGCAACCAGAATAAAAACAGTACAGATATCTGGGAGGGGCTATGGATTGATCAGCTATGATTAATGGAAAGAAAATTATCAGGTATGATTATACATAATTTTACCTTCCATATCATCAAGCTGATCAATCCATAGACTGGTGGGATGTACCGAAGCAGTACTCACCCAGGGCGGGACATTGAAATCCCTGACCTCAACACTGAAGCTCCAAACCGGGCCTCCGCCCGTGCCGCCACAGTCAAGCGGTAATGCTTGGAGAATGTATGGGCCGATGCCCAAGTTGCCGCCTTGCATATCTCTTCCAAGGAGACGGACCCGGCCTCTGCCATCGAGGCCGCCTGAGATCTAGTGGAGTGAGCCTTCAGCTGGATAGGCGGCACCTTCCCTGCGGCCACATAAGCCGCTGCAATGGCTTCCTTGACCCATCTTGCCACTGTAGGCTTAGCAGCCTGCAGACCCTTACGAGGACCTGCAAACAGGACAAACAGATGATCCGATTTCCGGAAATCATTGGCCACTTCCAAGTATCTGATGATGACTCGTCTCACATCCAGATATTTAAAAGCAGAGTACTCCTCTGGGTAGTTCTCCCTACGAAAGGAAGGGAGACAGAGCTGCTGATTCACATGGAAGCGAGAACCAATCTTGGGCAGGAAGGAAGGCACTGTGCGAATAGTCACTCCTGCCTCAGTGAACTGCAGAAAAGGCTCTCGACATGAGAGCGCCTGGAGCTCGGAAACTCTTCTGGCTGAAGTGATAGCCACCAAAAAGACTGCTTTCAACGTCAGGTCTTTCAGAGATGCCCTCGACAAGGGTTCCAAAGGCGGCTTCTGCAATGCTCTTAGCACCAGGTTGAGATTCCACGCAGGCACCACTGAGTGCAGAGGAGGGCGCAGGTGATTAACTCCCTTGAGAAAGTGCACCACATCTGGCTGCGAAGCCAGGGAAACACCCTTCAGGCGGCCCCTGAAGCAAGCCAGAGCCGCTACCTGGACTTTAAGGGAACTGAGCGACAGGCCTTTCTCCAGACCTTCTTGCAGGAACGCCAACACTGAAGAAATTGGAGCAGTGAAGGGAGAAAGTGAGCCTGCTTCACACCATGCTGCAAAGATACGCCAAACCCTGGCGTAAGCAGTAGAAGTAGAGCGCTTCCTCGCTCTCAGCATAGTGGCGATGACCTTGTCTGAGAAGCCCTTCTTCTTCAGACGCTGCCGCTCAATAGCCAGGCCGTAAGACCAAAGGGAGAGGGATCCTCCATCACCACGGGACCCTGATGTAACAGGCCCTGCTCCACTGACAGCCGCAGAGGATCGTCGACTGAGAGCCTGAACAAGTCCGCATACCAGGGACGTCTGGGCCAATCCGGACCCACCAGGATTACCCTGCCGGGATGCTTTGCCACCCGGTCTAGCACCCTGCCCAACATGGGCCAGGGCGGGAACACATAGAGGAGCTCTTGTGTCGGCCACTGTTGGAGAAGAGCATCTACTCCCAGGGATTGAGGGTCCCGTCCTCTGCTGAAAAAGCGCGGCACTTGACAATTGGCCGATGACGCCATCAGATCTAGGCTCGGCTGGCCCCAGCGCTTCGTGATGTCCAAGAACGCCTGAGCAGATAGTTGCCACTCTCCGGGCTCCAAGGTATGGCGACTGAGAAAGTCCGCCTTGACATTCATGACTCCGGCAATGTGGGCCGCTGAAAGCTGCTCCAGGTTCGCTTCCGCCCACTGGCAAAGACTCATAGCCTCTTTGGCTAGAGGGGCGCTCTTGGTACCTCCCTGGCGGTTGATATAGGCCACAGCCGTGGCATTGTCCGACAGGACCCGTACAGGCTTCAACACCAGTACCGGGATGAACTCCAATAACACCAACCGAATGGCTCTGAGTTCCAGGAGGTTGATAGACCACTTGCCTCTGCAGGAGACTAGAGCCCCTGCGCTGTCCTTCCCAAGCAGTGGGCTCCCCAGCCCATCAAAGAGGTGTCTGTCGTGACGACAATCCACTCCGGGGTCACCAGAGGCAATCCTGCAGACAACTTGTCTGTCTGCGTCCACCAGCTCAGCGCCTTGCGCACTGCTGGGTCCACGGGAAGGCGCACAGCATAATCCTCCGACATCGGAGTCCAGCGCAGCAGCAGAGATAGCTGTAGTGGTCTCATATGAGCCCTGGCCCAGGGCCCTACTTCCATCGTGGCCGTCATAGAGCCCAACAGCTGCACGTAGTCCCAAGCCCGAATAGGAGAGGCTACTAGGAACTAGTCCACCTGAGCCTGAAGCTTGACAATCCGATTGTCTGGCAGGAACACTCTGCCCACTTGGGTGTCGAATCGAACTTCCAGATACACCAGGGACTGAGTCGGGCGCAGCTGGCTCTTCTTCCAGTTGATGATCCATCCCAGGGAGCTCAAAAGAGCAATTACCCGGTCCATAGCTTTGCCGCACTCTGCATAAGAGGGGGCTCGGATCAACCAGTTGTCCAGATAAGGATGGACTTGTACTCCTTCCTTTAGCAGGAAGGCCGCTATGACCCCCATTACTTTGGAAAAGGTCCGCGGAGCAGTAGCCAACCCGAAAGGGAGGGCTCTGAACTGGAAGTGTCGTCTCAGGACTGTAAAACGCAGAAAGCGTTGGAGAGGAGGCCAGATGGGAATATGCAGGTACGCTTCCTTGAGTCCAAGGAAGCCAAGAACTCTCCTGCCTTCACTGCCGCTATAACAGAGCGGAGAGTCTCCATGCGAAAGTGCCTCACTTTCCAGGCCCGATTGACCCCTTTGAGGTCGAGGATAGGCCGGACAGAACCTCCTTTCTTTGGAACCACAAAGTAAATGGAGTAACGTCCCTTGCCAATCTGATTTTTTGGCACCGGAACGACCGCACCCCGGCGGATCAGGTTGTCCAAGGTCTGCTGCACTACCACAGCTTGACCGGAGACTTGCAGGGAGAGAGTACAAACCCGTCTCTTAAGGGTTGGCAGAACTCTAGCTTGTAGCCGTCTCTGATGACTTCCAGCACCCACGCGTCTGAAGTTATAGTGATCCACTCGCCCAGAAACGAGGACAGCCGTCCTCCAATCTGCACTGGGGCGTGGACCAAGGCCCCGTCATTGGGTACGAGACCCTGGGGGAGGACCGGAGGGAGCACCTCCGGGACGGCGGTCTCTGCGAAAGGAATGCTGCTTGGGGGAGAAATTCCTCTTGAAGGAAGAGGGGGCAGAGGAACCCGACTTGCCCGGGCGGTACCGATGGGCTTCCTGCAACCGTCCTCTGGAGGTATCGGGACGAGTACTAACCCGAGCCCTGACCTCTGGTAATTTCTTGCCCTTAGACGTGCCGAGATCGGTCACGATTTTGTCCAGCTCGACCCCAAAGAGCAGCTTGCCTTTAAAAGGCAATCTAGCCAGGCGGGATTTAGAGGCGTGGTCAGCAGACCAATGTTTCAGCCAAAGCCACCGCCGCGCAGAGACTGTCTGAGCCATTCCTTAGCTGAGGCTCTCCAGACATCATACAGCAAGTCTGCCAAATAGGCTAAGCCCGATTCCAGGGCCGGCCAATCAGCCCTCAAGGAATGATCCGAGGGGGAAGCCCGCTGCACCATAGTCCGGCACGCCCTGGCCACATAGGAGCCGCAAACTGAGGCCTGCAAACTTAAAGCAGCTGCCTCAAAGGACGACCTTAAGGCCGCCTCCAATCTTCTGTCTTGGGCGTCCTTTAGGGCCGTGCCACCTTCCACCGGCAACGCCGTTTTCTTAGTCACCGCAGTGATTAAAGAATCCACGGTAGGCCACAGATAGGCCTCACGTTCACTCACAGCCAAAGGATAGAGGCGGGACATAGCCCTAGCCACTTTAAGGCTCGTTTCCGGGACATCCCATTGAGCCGCAATTAAGGTGTGCATGGCATCATGCACGTGGAAGGTTCTAGGCGGGCGCTTCGTCCCCAGCATAATGGCAGAGCCAACAGGGGCTGAGGGAGAGACGTCCTCCGGAGAGGAAATCTTCAAAGTGTCCATGGCCTGTAACAACAGGTTGGGCAAATCCTCTGGGCTAAAAAGCCGCGCTGCAGAGGGGTCATCCGCTCCAGCCGAGCGGGGATCTATCTCCTCCAAGGAATCCGCAAAGGATCGTTGGGAGACCTCAGACACGCTGCCCTCATCTACATCGGAGGAGACAAAAGTCCTCCAAGGCCTGGAAATCAACCCGAGGGCGTTTACCTCTGGGAACCTCAACCTCTTTATCAGAAGAGGGAGCAGGGGCAGCGTTTTGCATGAGGAAAGCCTGATGCAGCAGCAAAACAAACTCGGGGGAGAAACCCCCCAGACTGTGCACTTCCGCAGCCTGGGCAACAGCCCTAGACGCACTCTCAACCGGCGCTCGCAATAGCGGGGGAGAGACATGCTGCGCATCCAAAATGGCGTCCGGCGCGAAACTCCGTGAAGGAGCCGCGCGGGAAGAACGGCGCTTAACTTTAGCCGCTTTTGTGCCGTCGCCCAAATTAAGGGCGTTCATGGCATTAATGTCTCCAACCTCAAGGGCGGCCCCGAAGAAGCCGTCCGAGCCGCGTGGCCGGCCAAGATGGCGGAGGCGAGGAGCGGGGGATGGGCGTTTATGGCGGGAAAAAACCGCCACGCCGGAGGAACGACCGGGACTTCATCGGTCACTAAACTATCACCCATCAAGGGCGAGTCAGGTTGTAAAACCCCCGCATCCCCTCTAGAAGCGCTCCAGCGATCCGGGGAGCGACCCTTTGCGCCCTCGCCCTCCGACGCCATTGCCACGAGGAGAAGAATCGGGGAACCCCCTGCCCGCTATAAAAAGGTAAAATTACCTGCTTGCCGCTCCGAGCTGTAACGAACTGGTGTCCCAGTGAGTAGCTGCAATGAACGTTTAAAGAAACGTCGAATTAAACGCCTTTAAAGACGTTTAAAAATATATTTTTTTTTTTTTTTTTTTTTTTAAACGGAGCCAGCGGGAGGGGGGAGAAAAGGAGGGACCTGGCACCACCAGGTTTGCACTTGCTCAAAAGAGCCCTCAACCCCAGGCCTCAACAAAACCTAAGGATTAGGCTTGGAGGCCTAGCCAGAGCTGCTGCTGTGTGTGACCACCACCTGCTGAGATAGAGAACATACTGAGGAGTTTCCGGCAGCACATGACCACATATAGGGAGGCAAAAGTTTGCTCTCTATCTCCACCTGCTGGTAGATGGACACAACCCACCAGTCTATGGATTGATCAGCTTGATGATATGGAAAAGGAAACTTACACGTGCCAAAAACCTGACTAAAAGAAAAAAAATTAAAGGGGAAGGGAAGGGTGGGGAAGATCTGTCTCTATGCAACACTTACACAAAGGAACCAATAAATTAAAGCAAAAGGTGTGACCCAAGGCATGTGAAACAGAGAAAAGGCACGAACTGAGGGAGAGCCAACCCCCCCCCCCCCCCCTTCATGTCTTCACTGCTCCACAGAAAAAAAGAGATGGACCTGGTTCCATGCAATGTCAGTGGGTAAGAAGGCACATGCATGTGCGGTGCATCACTCTCAAAGGCGTCTAGAAAAGTGATTCTCATGCCGGGCTCAGTAGGATGATGTCACCGTCAGTCAGAACAGACACATCCAGCTTGTCCTCGGAGAATATATCGTCTGCATGTTGTTACATGTACTGTATATTTGTTTTAAGTGATATTTTTCTGGATGTTTTAAATTGCACCCTGACTTTACAAGAGGTTTCTTACAAGGCAGGCTATATACATTTTTATAAGTAAATAGCAGAGGCTGGAAGTGAGGGAATGTGGATTCAGGGAGGCTGGGGAAAGAGGAATATTGCATGTCTGCATCTTACCAACAGTTATACTGCAAACTTAAAAAGGTTCTGCCATCCACTGGCCTCCCATCTGTCAGGTTTACTATTCTCAGGTGGGAGACTTGGCTCCCCACCTTGACTTTGGGCCCTAAGCATATGCCTGGTTTGCCTATGCAGTAATCTTGCCTTACCAGCAGCTTTGGGAACAAATCCAGGCATAACACTTGGATCCTTCCCATAGCCAGAAGCGCTCTAGGCCCTGAAGTCACGTTCTCAGTAGTCATCAATGACCTGCACTCCAAGATGCTCCTTGCTTTGCACTTACTTTAGCAGGTCTTGCAGCTCCCGCTTGATTCTACCCACCACAGGGGGCCCCTGATAGGTAAAAGCAGTATACAGCTGGACCAGTGAGGCCCCAGCCCGAATCTTATCCAGTGCATCCTGCCCACTGCTTATTCCCCCGACACCGACTATTAGAACCTTCCCTGAAATAAAAACGCAAAACAACATTTGCTGCAAGTCATTATGAGAAACAGCTGTAATCATTTCAAAGATAGCCAGTAAAGGGTTTTTTTGACCCATCACCATTATTTCTGAAGCCCTAAAGGATGAGCCAGTGGCGTACCAAGGGTGGGCTTGGGCGGGCCCAGACCCACCAACTTTGGGCACAGGCCCACCCAGTAGCAGCACACCTATGATGTGGCTGGCAGGGATCCCCAAGCCCCACCAGCTGAAAACTCCCAACAGCTGTCCCTCCTGCGTACCTTGTAAACAGCAGATCTTTGCCTGCAGCGAGCAGCAACTGATACATACTGCTCACACCGGCCCCACAGCCTTCTCTTTCATGTATTCCCGCCTATCTGGAAACAGGAAGTTGCATCAGGGAAGGCTGTGGTGGAGCCAACATGAGCAGTGTGTATTAGTTGCTTCTTGCTGCCAGGGAAAATCTTCTATTTAAAAGGTATGTGGGGGAGGGAGTATGTTTGAGAGACCATATGGCATGCAGGCGAGAGAGAGACCAAATCACTTGTGGGACAGGGCAGAGTTCTTCTGCCCACCTATCTTGGGCCCAGGCCCACCCAAAATTGGGTGTCTGGCTACGCCCCTGGGACGAGCTCTAAACAACTTATCCCATGGGACTGAGCAATACTTTTCTCTTCCCAGTCACTCTGCTCCAATCAAGATTTTCATTTGACTCTGACATCTGTTAAAAAAAAAAAAAAAAAAAAAAAAAGCTAAACTTTCATCCCGATGAGTGACCATTCTCAGGCAATGCCACCTGTAAAATATAAAATATGCCATGCTGAGAGATCAAAGCATCCCGTGATCAAGTACCCAGTAGTTCTTATCTTTCTATGTTAAATAATAATAATAATAATAATAGCTATTTGACCAGATCGTCTTCACCTAATAAGATACTAACTCACCTTAAGCAATTGTTTTGGGTAGATGATGTTTTTCTTCTAATAAGTTTACATTTAGTGATGTCGCCATTTCTTAGGAAGGTTACCTGCTGCAACGGCCAATACAGCATCACAGTCTCTACAATTTACTTAGTTCTGAGTGCTAATGATTGAACAGGCGCAATTGATGATTAACAGTTGGGAAGTGTTAGCCCAGAGAGCTGGAACAGGAGAAACAACGGTGGGTGGCCTGCCACAAGCCAAGCTCAGCCCCCATGCTCAGAATCAAATTTATTTATTTTATTTTTGCTACATTTGTACCCCGCGCTTTCCCACTCATGGCAGGCTCAATGCGGCAGGCGATGGAGGGTTAAGTGACTTGCCCAGAGTCACACGGAGTTGCCTGTGCCGGGAATTGAACTCAGTTCCTCAGTTCCCCAGGACCAAAGTCCACCACCCTAACCACTAGGCCACTCCTAGTGCTACAGGCCATGAGCGCCAGACTAGCGCCTGCGTTCGCTCCCGTGGAATGCTCAGAGCCAACGAGTATGTCAAACAACGAACTTGCTGGCTCTGGGCGCAATGAGCATACAAAAATAGGTCTCCCGCATTCCTCCCCAATGCTCGGCGGGAGAACACCAAACAAGGGTGCTCCTTCCACGGTTAGGGTTATGCCAAGCAGGGGAGGAATAGGGAGACCGGTTCTGCTGTCACTATTTATTTATTTATTGCATTTATATCCCACATTTTCCCACCTCTTTGCAGGCTCAATGTGGCGAGGAGTGGCCTAGTGGTTAGGGTGGTGGAGGAGTGGCCTAGTGGTTAGGGTGGTGGAGGAGTGGCCTAGTGGTTAGGGTGGTGGACTTTGGTCCTGGGGAACTGAGTTCGATTCCCACCATTTCAGGCACAGGCAGCTCCTTGTGACTTTGGGCAAGTCACTTAACCCTCCATTGCCTGCCGCATTAAGCCTGCCATGAGTGGGAAAGTGCGGGGTACAAATGTAATAAAAAAATAAAAAAAATCATGAATGGTGGAGAAGTATAAGAAATAAACATTTAGTACTACAGAAGGATCTTGGGTAACATGATAGTGAAAAGCGTGATATTAGTATAGCAAGCAAGTGTTATGAGACATTTCTGTGGAGGGCTTCACATTTATTACTCTTTGTGGTTTGCCTTATTAAAGAGATGTGTCTTTAGTAGTTTGCGGAAATTAGTTAGTTTTTTAACCCTGGTTAATTAGTTAGTTTGTAGCCCTGGTGGTCCAGTGGACCTCAGATCCCCCACCCCCCAGACCCCACCTCAAAATAAATAAAACCCTGATGGTCTACCCCCTCCCCAAAGACTAGCCTAGCCTTGGTGGCCTAGTGGTCATCTTCCCCCCCCAATCCCCTCCTACCTTGAAGGAGGAGGGACTAGTCTAGGACTCCTTCCCTCCTCCTGCTGGGCGGCCCTCAAAATGGCAGCACCTTGCCCTGTCCGGTGCATCTGGGCAGGGCCTAACTACCATATAAGGGAGAAACTAGTGTCATGTAGCTAAGTTTGGGGTTGTTCTTCCCTGTATGTATCAAGACTTGTAAACAGCAGATAGATTACTTAAATTTAAAATCAGAACTGGCTTCAAGTATTTCTCTCAAAGCTGACCCGAGTCTACTAGAGAAGATGGTTGTGTACATAAAGGAATGATGAGAAATCAGTGTTGGGTCAGGAACTACAGATTTTGTCGTACCAACCTGAATTCTTCCAGAGCGTTCCAACAAGGTGTATATAAGAAAAATGATTTAATGCAGAGCTTAATTTATAGACAAAAGAGAAATGGAACTGTGAAGCTCTGTGAGGGGTGGGTAGGCCAGGGGAAGGAGTTACAGAAGGAAGGAAGGTTGGATTAGGGGAGCAAAATGAATGTTCTTTGCTCAGCTCCAGATTCCCTTCTTCCCCGCAGGCTGTGGGAGGGAAGGGCTGGAGCAGAGCTCTCCTGAAGCTCTGGAGTCTGAAAAGAAGTGGCAAAACTGTGGTCCAGGCCTGGTCATTCCCCTAGAAATTAAACCTCAATTTTATGTATTACCTGGAGGGGCATAATCAAAAGGGGCGCACAAGTTTTCCTGAGGACGTCATCGCAGGACGTCCCGGCAAAGGGGCAGGGAAATCCGTATTATCGAACCAAGATGGGCGTCCATCTTTCGTTTCGATAATACGGTCAAGGATGCCCAAATCGCAAAATTTAGGTCAACCTTAGAGATGGTCGTCCCCGATTTTCGGCGATAATGGAAACAGAGGACACCCATCTCAGAAAGGACCAAATCCAAGCCATTTGATCATGGGAGGAGCCAGCATTTATAGTGTACTGGTCCCCCTCACATGCCAGGACACCAACCGGGCACCCTAGGGGGCACTGCAGTGGACTTCACAAATTGCTCCCAGGTGCAGAGCTCCCTTACCTTGTGTAGAAAGTGAAATACCGACTCTGTCTGAAATTAACTTGCCTTTAGCTAATACTGAAAAGGCACAAGCTAAATCCAAAGTATCAGATTTGCATATGCAAATGCATCATATGCATATTCATTTGGAATATACTGTAAACCCAATCAGCTGAGGAGCAAAGGCTTGCTTTGAGCAGTACTGCTTCTAAGACCCAACTGTGATCTAACCCAACTGGATGTCTCATCGCCACCTGAAGCTCAATATGTCCAAAACTGAGCTCCCTATCTTCCCACCTAAACCAACCTCTCCCCTTCCCCCATTCTCTATTTCTGTCGACAACACACTCATTCTTCCTGTCTCATCTGCCCGTAACTTTGGGGTCATCTTTGACTCCTCCCTCTCCTTCTCTGCACATATTCAACAGATTGCTAAAACTTGTCGTTTCTTCCTTTATAATATCGCCAAAATTCGCCCTTTCCTTTCTGAACACGCTATCAGAACCCTCATCCACACTCTCATCTCCTCTCGCTTAGATTACTGCAACTTGCTACTCACAGACCTTCCACTCAGCCACCTCTCTCCTCTTCAATCTGTTCAAAATCCTGCTGCACGACTAATATTTCACCAAAGTCGTTATGCCCATATCAGCCCTCTCCTGAAGTCACTTCACTGGCTCCCTATCCGTTTCCGTATAAAATTCAAGCTCCTCTTATTGACCTATAAGTGCATTCACTCCGCAGCCCCTCACTACCTCTCCACCCTCATCTCTCCCTACACTCCTTCCCAGGAACTCCGTTCACTAGGCAAATCTCTCCTAATTGCACCCTTCTCCTCCATCGCTAACTCCAGACTCCGTTCCTTTTGGCTCGCCACACCTTATGCCTGGAATGGGCTTCCTGAGCCGTTACGTCAAGCTCCATCCCTGGCCGCCTTCAAATTCCGGCTTAAGGCCTACCTGTTTGATGCTGCTTTTGACTCCTAACTTGTCACTTACTCGTAACCTTTATCTTGTCCTCCTCTCTTCAATAGTCCCTTTCCCTATGTGTCCTTCTGTCTGTCTTACCCTTATTGGTCCTGCCTGTCTGTCCTGATTTAGATTGTAAGCTCTTTTGAGCAGGGACTGTCTTTTCTTCATGTTCATTTGTGAAGCGCTGCGTACGACTGGTAGAGCTATAGAAATGATTTATAGTAGTAACCCAAGCGAGACACGGATAAAACGTTAAAGTTACCTTTAGTGAGCAAGTACATTTCATGGATGGTCTGTGTTGCCATGTCTCGGAGTGGCTTCCCACTCAGACCCCCAGGCTCAAGTTTTAAGGCATTCTGAAGACCCTCTGGGCGACTGATTGTAGAGTTGGTGACAATAATTCCATCAATACCTAACTGAAACAGAAGGTAAGGTTCATCAAGTTAAGATTATTAAGGAAGGAAGGAAGGAAAAACGGGAAAGTCATACACATGCTGAATAAGAAGTGCTTGCGATTAAACCAAAGCAGGTCACCCAGCGTTAGTCAATACACAAAATCCAAAGGCTGCTGCTATCCTCCTCCCTGCAAACTTGCAAGTAATGGATACCTCACTCTCTCTTACCCATCAGTCTCAACCTCACCTCCTGTCACCAGCAACCACTGCACCCTATACCCGGATTTAACATAAGTACATAAGTAATGCCATACTGGGAAAAGACCAAGGGTCCATCGAGCCCAGCATCCTGTCCACGACAGCGGCCAATCCAGGCCAAGGGCACCTGGCGAGCTTCCCAAACGTACAAACATTCTATACATGTTATTCCTGGAATTGTGGATTTTTCCCAAGTCCATTTAGTAGCGGTTTATGGACTTGTCCTTTAGGAAACCGTCCAACCCCTTTTTAAACTCTGCTAAGCTAACCGCCTTCACCACTTTCTCCGGCAACGAATTCCAGAGTTTAGTTATACATTGGGTGAAGAAACATTTTCTCCGATTTGTTTTAAATTTACTACACTCTAGTTTCATCGCTTGCCCCCTAGTCCTAGTATTTTTGGAAAGCGTGAACAGACGCTTCACATCCACCTGTTCTACTCCACTCATTATTTTATATACCTCTATCATGTCTCCCCTCAGCCGTCTTTACCTCAGTCACAGCACTAGCAATATCCCGCTTGTCCTGTTCCGTCAGATCTGGGGCAATCTTCACAAGTATAGCTGGCTTCTGCTCACACTTCAAAGCCTCTCTCTCCATCAGCAACTGCAAAAACAGAGTCAAAGTCAAAATCTCTATGCTGCAGACCAACAACAGAAGAAAAGGCTCCTTCAAAAGGTTTTCAGTCCTTCCATTCATCTCCATTTTCTAGCTCTGCCACCTCTCGCTGCAGCCTGGGCATCTCTCTTGCTCTCTCTCCCCTCCAATGTCTATTTCTCTCAACCTTGGCTCAACAGTACAGAAGGCTGGATAATGATGCAACATCCTACCTTGGACAGGAGATCGCGTAGCTGCTTTTTGCCCTGTAAGTCTCGAAGTCCGGGGGTATTTGGGCTGGAGACATTTATTACCAAGTAGTCAGATAATGGTCCCAGCATCCTGACACCCTTTCTATAATCACTGATGGCATCTGACATTTTGTTCTTCCCCAGGTTTATTCCAAGAGGCATTCCAGCTAGGACAAATGGAAAGAGGGCACATCAAAGCTACAAGTCATACTGTCAGCATAACTGATGTTTCCCAGAATCCTACACTTCCATCTACCCCCGGAGTTCGCAGAGAAGTAGGACCATTTCTTCTCCACAGTATTCCCAAGGAGCCATGTCCAGTAAAGGACTGTGAAACATTTGTAGTTCCTGTGGTCTATAACCTACACCAGCAGCTATGCACAGGGCAGCCTCTGAAGCTCTGCCAAGACCAGGTCCAGCCATCTGGGACACAAAGCTGCAGCATCTTTTCAGACCTCTCCACAATCTATGAGTGGTTTCCTCTGGCTATGCTCTAAGAATAAACAAAGGAAAAATATAGTCTTACCTGCTAATTTTCTTTCTTTGAGTTCTATCAGGTAGTTCAGACAAATAAATTATGCCCCTCGATCAACAGATGGGGGGTCAGGGGGAAGCTTGTGAACTCTGTCCTATATAAATCACTGTGGAGTAATACTCACTTCAGTATTAACCTGTAAAAAAGCAAATGTAATCTTCTCCTAAAATACATGCAAACCAAAATGGGAGGGCAAGGTCCAGTAGCTTCCACTGACCATGCCTCCAGCCCCCCTAATGGTCCAGAGGCTCAAGCCCACCAGGCTAAATGGAACAAACCCAACAGAGGAAAACCCAACGCGGGACCCTAGACTGATCTAGAAGGACTCAAGTAAAGAAACTTAGCAGGTAAGACCAAATTTTTCCTTCCTCATCATCCATCAGATAAGTCCAGATGAAATGAGATGCAACAAAGCATTCCCTATGCAAGGAAGGTCTTTCAGTTCTCAAATTATTTATTACAATGTCATATACAGATAAGTAAACACTTGAAACAATGAAACTAAAAACCAAACCAATATCCATGTCATGACAATGGTGATTATCTATCTCCTGAAGCAGGCCTGTGGCCGAAACACAGTATCTGTGTCGAGTCTTTCAATAAAGTGGTACTCTGAGATCTTATATCCCGTTTACCTGGAGTCATTGGTCCACTTCCCACTCTCTTTACACTGTTACATTTAAGTGGGAGTTAGTGTTCATCCACTTAGGTGGATCACCTTCTCCTTGATATCATGCACTTAAAATAGTCTAGTTTACTTCACCCTTGTAATGTTTTTAACAGATTACTGATATTTCTCTACCATAATGGCTTCATATTTGTCTGTTCAACATAGAGTATTCTACCACAAATTCACACTTACAACCATATTGTCTTTCAAATTACATATTACCTGTATGCTTCACTATGTGGAAGGTTTGCTTGTATTGATAGAGACTCCCAGATTCAAGTTTATTTTTTGAAACTGTTCATATATCGAAAGAATCATACCATGATAAGCTGTTTGATGTTAATTATCACCCATCGCTTAAGACTGTCCTAGCAGATCTAGATGAATGGGAGGTTTTACGGATATCACGGCTGAGAAGGTTAAATGGAATCAAATTTTGCCCAGGTTTCTTTATTTGTTTGCAAGTCTACCATTACCCATCCCAAAGCCTTTCCTTCTCAAACTGTGACGGAAATATAAACCTCCCCCCAAGGGTAAAGAAGGATAAAATGTATTTAGACTGGATGCATGGGAGAATGGGAATTCCTAATTTCTGTACATATTATACAACTGAAGGCATTGTTTGACTGGTTTCCTAAGTAAAGGTGGATACAGTTAGAACAAGCTCTAATGGATGCAATACCTTTGAGGGTTTTGCCATGGCTACATCTTGGGGATTCAAAACACAAATTTCACGTGCCCCTTTTGGTACAGCATGCACATTGGGTACCTGGCATCCCGTGAGAGCTAAATATTTTCCAAATCAGTTTTTTGTTGTTGTTTGTTTTACATACCTATTTATTTATTTAACACATTTATACCCCACATTTTCACACCAGTCGTAGGCTCAATGTGGCTTACACAGGACTGTAGGAGACCTACAGTTCAATAAAATACGTTATAGTAAAATGATAGGCATATAGGAATTGTATAACAACAAAGAAGATAAAATTAAATAATAAATGATAAGGTCCATGGATTTAGCTATGACAGAAAGGAGGTAAGTTAGGTTGAGTCAGGAGGGTAGGCCTTCTTAAACAGGGTAGTCTTCAGTAGTTTCCTGAAATTTAGATGGTTCTGACTCGATTTTAATATTTTGGGTAGAGCATTCCATAACTGTGTTCCAATGAAGGAGAAGCTGGAAGTGTAGATAGTCTTGTATTTAAGGCCATTGCAATCTGGATAATGTAAATTAAGGTAAGAACGGGAAAAACTGGAACTATTCCTAGGTGGTAGGTCAATGAGATTTAGCATGTATTCAGGAACTTCTCCGTAAATAATCCTGTGAATCAATGAACAGATCTTGAAGGCAATACGTTCTTTAATGGGGAGCCAGTGTAGTTTTTCACGAAGGGGTTTGGAAGATTCGAATTTAGATTTACGAAAAATTAGTCTCGCTGCCGTGTTCTGGGCGGTCTGAAGTCTCTTGATAATCTGCTCTCTACAGCCCGCATAGATTCCATTACAATAATCTAAATGGCTCAATACCATTGATTGTATTAATTTGCGGAAAACATCTCTGTGGAAGAAAGGTTTGATACGTTTAAGTTTCATTATCCATTACGGTCCCAGTTTTATGCCTGGGGAATCCACTACTCTCTTTCACAAGTGGGAGGGCAGAAGGATTAGAGTTTTGGGACAACTATTGCCGATGGGAACTTTAATACCTTTTGAAGCACTTAAAGATGAGTACAGACTGGAATCTCATGACTACTTTTACTATTATCAACGTAAACAATTTTACGATTATGAAAGTATTACCTAACTGGGAAAGGGAATATTTTGCATTATTGAAATATTTTGGATAGGGATAGGAGTGGGGCTTATTTCTAGGCTTTATATGGCCCCCGTTCCCTGTCAACCTGTAATTTGTAAACATGAGACAAAATGGGAGCAGTCATTGGGGTATTACCGTAAATCTTAAGTAGAGAAGCAATATACACAAATCTTCTAAAGGTTTCTACAACAACAAATCTGATGGAGCATGGATAGGAAATTTTGTTTCATCAGTATTATACTCCTGAAAGATTTCAATTGATATATTGCTCTGGCAAGGGAAACCGTTGGTGAGGCTGTAATCACAGTGGGACTTTTCTACACATCTGTGGGACTGGGTCAAAAGCCGAGGACTATCGGAAACTTCTTTTGTACTTGCTGGGGAAAATGTTAAATATTACTTTGCTGTTAGAAATGTATATTTATCTATTGAATGGAGCTCCCTTGGGGGAGGACGAAAACCAGATGTTGGTGTCCCTGGCAGCCACTGTGGCCAGATTTTCTCTAGTATCTTTTGGAAACAGGCAGTTCTCCCTTCTATGGAGCAACTTCTGGTCACACTCGACTATCTTTATTTGAAGACCAAATTGACTGCTTTGAAAAATAATACTGCAGGTTCTTTTTTTTTATATACTTGGGGTCCATCCAGACCTGAAGGAGCTTCACATCCTCATAGAGGCTTTGCGGGATTGTATATTGTTGACTATGGGGTTTTCTGTTGCTATCATCTATGTACCCTTAGCTCCTTGATTGTGGCTATGGTAGATGGTATGGGGGTGGGGGTAGGGAAGGGTGAGATTTACATAAGATCTCTCACGTTTCTTGGGTCAGGTATTATTGGCTTATGGAAGTTTGTGAAAGTTGAACTACTAAACATATATTGTGTTTTTGCTATGTTTAATAAAGTTTGATGTTAAAAAAATCAAAAGAATCTGCTGTATTTTATTACACACTGTTGTCCAATACGATTGAAAATTTGGAATCAGGAATCTAGGGAATTAAATTTAGCCCAGATTTGAGAACTAGGAAAACAAATGAAGAAATTGCACCAATGGCAGGGAAAAAAATCTCGCTGGTATGCTGAGGGTTTAAAACTTTTAAAACAAAAATGCAGGGAGTTAAAAAGGATTTGGCTAAACTCCACGAAATAGGGAAACAGGTCTGGTGAGACCAAATCAATTTATATTTTTAAAAAACCTATTAGTTTTGAAAAAAAGATGACAAAGAAGGGTGTTTGCTCCCATGAACTATTTTTAGTGGTGAAAAACCAGGTGACAGTGGCAGATAAGTCATTAGATAATACTGATAAGGATTTCACTCAAAATGATCGGGCACATTTATTTTTAATAGAAAAGGTAATAGTTCTAGCAAGTTCACACACAGGATTCTGGATCCTTGACTGAGGAATCAGATCATTATCTGCTATTAAGACGGCCTGCCTTAAGAACCATTCAATACAATCTTCAGAAGGGAGGTTTCTAAAGTTATTAGGAAGTTTGCCAAGGGAAACCGTGACCTAAATTATTGTCCAAATGTTCTGTATAAAGCTATTCCATTAGGAATAGATTCCTGAATTATTACCAGAATCGATTTGTTGTTTACATTCCACCTTTAATCAAGGCAGATTACATGACAACACTCACAAAATCAATAAACTACCAACATTATATACCTCCACGACACACAAACACTAGAACATAAAATATTTCCTAAAATAAACATTCTCCAAACAATAAGCATGATCTCATCTGCTAAGTTATATCCCTTGGCAGCTTTTTAAGAATCAAAATGCTTTAAGCTATTTCCTAAACATTGCTGTATTCGTAAGTAATGTAAGATGCGCCTGGGCCCGCAATTAAAAGTGCACAATGTCTAGTCTCTTCATAACGTAAGATCCTACGTGCAGGTATCGTCAAGTATTTGGCACTCTGCAAGATGTTATCGTGCAGACTTTGGTAAGATGTTATTAACACTGTTGAGAAAATCCACTGAAAATAATAATGGAGAGGCCAGTAGAACAAATTCCTATTATTTAAAACAGTACCCAAACTATCCACAAATCTAGGCAGGGTACAATTAAAACACACAAAATCAAATGAAAACATACAAAAACTTATATAAACATCATATGCGAGCAATGTCTGCTCTGGCCCCAATGAAATTCATCCGCCCTTTCCTAGCTCTAGGGCTTTCCGTCTGTTCAGACTATCTTGCCCCTCCTAAGCTAAAGCAGCGTCTGCTGGTTTCCCCCCTTACAAATTGGCAGCCAACACTGGCACCACCAAATATAGGCTAGAAATATTTGGCTTCCAATTCTACTGGTTTGACTTCTGTCTGGCCAAAATGGGTCCACTGAGAGATCTAGAGTGTAGTTAGCACGACAAACAGTATTCAGACACCATCCACATTTTTCCACTACCCTCTATCACCCCAGGTAATATACCTGCCAGCCCTGAGGAGGGGACTGCTATCCCACTGGTACAGTATTTCCTTCTTTTGCATTGAAGCATTTAAATTTATTTGGGTTTACTATACCGCCATTAACTAACTCACAGTTCGCAGCAGTGTCCAATTCTAAAAACTCTACATTTAGAGCTAGTGGTTATCCATCTACCTTTTGTAAGTTGCAGCTGTTTCTCATGTCGTGCCCGAAGCCTTTCTTCAACTGTTGCATGACCATGGCTGTTAAATCCATATCTAAGCAGGGACGAGGACAAGAGGTATTATGGAAACAGAACAAGAGAGAGAGAAGGAAGATTGTTTATAGGCTGCTATCATAATTAGTCATTCACCAAATCCTTTTCTAGATTACAAAATTGTGAAATGTAGTCGTACCAGTTAATTTATTTTCCTTTAGTCCTGCTGCATCATCCTGTACCCCATTCCTACTAGCAGATGGAGGTACAGAAACTGATTTTTCCCAGTCACATCACCAATATAAGTGCCGGTGCTCTGTTGAAAACTCCAGTAAGCCTCTGACAAAGCAGCGGAAGGTTCCATATACCACACCCAAGCCCCATCAAACCACTGCAACGGTAATTAAAATTCAATGAACAATTAAAAAACAAACAAACCCTAACACCAACATTAGAAAGAGAAGCAGAGAATGAGTCCCTTGAGCAGAAGTCTTCCAGGGCAGGTCGCAGACTGGTGCAGCGGGACTAAAGGAAATTAACAGGTATGACTAAATTTAATCTTCCTTAGCATCCAGCTGCACCATCCTGTACAACTGGGATGTACCCAAGCAGAAACTCACAGGGCGAGGGAAGACAAGGCCCCAAGAATGACAGTTCTGCCAAAGTCTGATCGAGTTCTGGCCAGCATATCCAGTCTGTAATGCTTTACAAAAGAATGAAACGATGACCAGGTCACCACTCTACAGATATTCTCCGACAAAAACGCTCGGGCCTCCGCCCAAGACACTGCCCAAGCATGAGTCAAGTGCACTCGCAGGCCAGAGGGCACCAGTTTATTCCTATAAATACACGCAGCCTCAATAGCTGCCTTTAACCAGCATGCAATGGAAGCCTTTGATGCTGTCTGGCCCTTGCTGGAGCCATGGAAAAGGACAAATAATCAAAGAGATGAAAGGTGTTCGTCTCTTGCAAGTACCGATGCAGATCTCTGTGGACATCTAGCTTAAGGAGATTTCTGGCCCTCAAGTCTGCATCTTGATCCAAAAAGGACAAGTAAACCTCCTGATTCACATGGAAAAGAGAAACCACGTTCGGGAGTAATGAGGGAACAGTGAGGATGGACAGAGTCCTCCGAGAAGGAGAGATATGGGTACTAACAGGACAGAACTTGAAGCTCTGACCTATCCTGGCCAAAGCTATCGCTATTACCACTGCCACAAGAATGAAGATGGTCTAAGTGACATCCTTGGCTCAAAGGAACCTCCTGAAAGCACTTTAATAACCAGATTCAAATTCTAAATTGAAAGATATGAGTGACCTCCTTCAGAAACCATGCAACGTCTCCATGAACTGCTACGGAAACTCTCAGCAGCTTGTCCCTGTAACAGCAGAGTTGCCGGCTGAACTTTGAGGGAGAAAGAGGGAGCACTGTTGACACCATCCCTCGAAAAATTTCCAGACCTGGATGTAAGCCAAGGAAGTGGATGACTTGCAAACTTTGAGCAAGGTAGCGATGAGAGTGGGAAAAAACACCTCTCTCACTAGGCACCTCCTCTCAAGGGCCAAATCATAAGCCAGAAGGGATCTGGATATTCTATTTCCACTGGACCTTGTCTGAGCAATTCATGATCGATGGGGAAGAGAAAGCAGGGACTCCACCAAGAGCCAAATGAGATCTGCATACCATGGCCTTTGAGGCCAATCTGGAGCCAACAGAAGAACTAGAAACAGATGACAAGCTATTCTCTGAAGGACCCGGCCACAGTGGAAAGATGTACAGAGGCTCCTGCTGAATCAAGGTATCTATTCCCATCAAAGCTGCCTCTTTCCTGTGGCTGAATAAGCACTCTGCCTTGGCATTCCTGCTCCAGGCCATGAGGTCGAAAACAGGTTGCTCCACCGGTCCAGAAGGAAGCGGAAGGCTATCTACCCCAGCTCTCACCTGGATCCAGCAAGGTATGGAAGAGGAAGTCTGCCTAAACATTGTTCTTAAAAAACAAGAAGACAGATGATCCGCAAAATCCAACGTGGAAACAAACAGAGCAGATCAATCAATGATAAAGTTCACAACTTTATTATAAGATAATCAGCCCTTGTGGGCGAAACACAGTCTGTGTCGGGCGATTATCTTATAATAAAGTTGTGAACTTTATCATTGATTGATCTGCTCTGTTTGTTTCCACGTTAAACATTGTTCTTGCCAGTTTTATGGACTGCCAATAGCCCTTGGAGGTTTGACTCTGTCCAACGACAAAAGGCTGCATCCAGGACCACTGCTTGATGCCTGGTGCTTCCCTGCTTGTTGATATAGGCAACATTGTCCATCATCACCTGAACAGCTCTCCCCCAAAGCAGGGGGAGGTACTCCACCAGAGCCAAGTGCACCACCTGGGTCTCCAGGCAACTGATGGACCATAAAGACTCGGGGGGGGCGGGGGAGGGACAGCCAACACCCCTACACCATTCTGCCCACATGAGCACGCCAACTGAGAAGACCTGTATCAGTGGTCACCACCAACCACTACCCAGTCAGGCAGATCCACAGGAACTCCTTGCAAGTGACTGGGGCAGTCCCACCAGGCCAAGCTGCATCAAGCCCTGAGGGGGAGAGGCAAACGATGGTCTAATTCCTGGGAAACAGTCACCCACCAGGTATTTCAAATTCTGAGAGGGAGACAAGTGACTCTTTGCCCGATTCAACATCCAGCTCAAGTGCTCCAGGAGCTGGATGGCTCAAGCATGACTGTTTCAGAGTTTATCTCTAAGTCAATCCAGGTAGCAATGAACTGAAGTGTGCTGCCACAACCATCATCAATTTAGAGAAGGTGAAAGGAACTGTCACCAAACCAAACAGAAAGGTCTGAAACTGAAAATGCCAGCATGCACAGGCCCGTGCTGAGTGGCTGGAGTTGACCATGGCCTGGGACTCATGTGTATTTGCTTTCACCTGCCTGGTTTCAGGTATACAATTTATTTGGTTTATTTTTTTTTAACTAGTTTTATTCCCTTCACAACAGGGGAATAATGCTAGACCAGGCAGCCCATCCAGATTTAATTAAAGTCTATCTATGGGCTGTCTGGAGCAGCAAGGAGCCGGGGGGTGGGGGGAAGGTCCAGGAGGAGGGATGGGGACCCACTTCTCCTGTGGCAAGGACCCCGTGGCAACCAAGCCAAGTGGCTCACCAAGTTATCACCCATTGGTGATGACCGGGGGCTACGGAACTGAGCTCTGCACTCTTCCAGGTCTGGTCTGTGAACTGGAAACCTGGAAGCTAGGCCAGGGACAAGGTGCAGCAGCCCACACAGCCTACCATCTGTTGGAGGTAAAAAAGATACTGGAATTTTCAACCAAGCATTAGCCTTATACCACTAGTGTTACTGGGAAAAGTCAGTTTCTCTACCTCTATCTGCTGGTAGGAGGGGGGTGAAACCCAATCGTAAGGATGGAGCAGCTGGACGCTGAGGAAACAGCAGTTTGAACCCAGACACCCTAAAAAGGAGAGGAAGATACCAAGCAAGAGAAACAGCCTCCTAGGGCAAACAGGCATCTGAGAGGTCCAGGTTCCCCCTCCCCCACATTCCTCCTCAGTAGAATCAGTGTTACAAAATATTTTTCAAGCAACCTCAGTCTTGTTTAACTTTCTTCACTTTCTTCTAAGACAAAAGAATCAGACACTCACTAGCAATGTCCCACCTTGATAACAGACTCCCTCCACCCCTTCCCACCCCACCCCTCGTCTGATTTTTAGTCTACAAATATATTCCCCATTCCAGTGATGCCCTACAGGCCGGTAAGCCTCACTTCGATTATTGGAAAAATAATGGAAGCGATACTGAAGGAAAGGATAGTGAATTTCCTGGAAGCCAATAAGTTGCAAGATCCGAGACAACATGGTTTTACCAAAGGGAAATCGTGCCAAACGAATCTCATTGAGTTCTTTGATTGGGTGACAGGAGAATTGAATCAAGGACGAGCTATGGACGTAATCTACTTAGATTTCAGCAAAGCTTTTGACACGGTTCCCCACAGGAGGCTCTTAAATAAACTGGAAGGGCTGAAGAAAGGACCCCAAAGTGGTGAACTGGATTAGGAACTGGTTGACGGACAGAAGCCAGAGGGTGGTGGTGAATGGAATTCACTCGGAGGAGGGAAAGGTGAGTAGTGGAGTGCCTCAGGGAACGGTGCTGGGACCGATTCTGTTCAATATATTTGTGAGTGACATTGCCGAAGGGTTAGAAGGTAAAGTTTGCCTATTTGCGGATGATACTAAGATCTGCAACAGAGTGGACACCCGGGAGGGAGTGGAAAGCATGAAAAGGGATCTGAGGAAGCTAGAAGAATGGTCTAAGGTTTGGCAATTAAAATTCAATGCGAAGAAATGCAAAGTGATGCACTTAGGGAATAGAAACCCTCGGGAGATGTATGTGTTAGGCGGGGAGAATCTGTTAGGTACAGACGGAGATAGGGATCTTGGGGTGATAGTATCTGAGGATCTGAAGGCGACGAAACAGTGTGACAAGGCGGTGGCCGTAGCTAGAAGGTTGTTAGGCTGTATAGAGAGAGGTGTGACCAGCAGAAGAAAGGAGGTGTTGATGCCCCTGTATAAGTCGTTGGTGAGGCCCCACCTAGAGTATTGTGTTCAGTTTTGGAGGCCGTACCTTGCAAAGGATGTAAAAAGAATTGAAGCGGTGCAAAGAAAAGCTACGAGAATGGTAAGGGATTTGCGTTACAAGACGTATGAGGAGAAACTTGATGACCTGAACATGTATACTCTGGAAGAAAGGAGAAACAGGGGTGATATGATACAGACGTTCAAATATTTGAAAAGTATTAATCCGCAAACGAACCTTTTCCGGAGGTGCGAAGGCAGTAGAACGAGAGGACATGAAATGAGATTGAAGGGGGGCAGACTCAAGAAAAATGTCAGGAAGTATTTTTTCACGGAGAGAGTAGTGGATGCTTGGAATGCCCTCCCGCGGGAGGTGGTGGAAATGAAAACGGTAACAGAATTCAAACACGCGTGGGATAAACATAAAGGAATCCTATTCAGAAGGAATGGATCCTAAGGAGCTTAGCCGAGATTGGGTGGCAGAGCCAGCCGGTGGTGGGAGGCGAGGATAGTGCTGGGCAGACTTATACGGTCTGTGCCAGAGCCAGTGGTGGGAGGCGGGGCTGGTGGTTGGGAGGCGGGGATAGTGCTGGGCAGACTTATACGGTCTGTGCCAGAGCCGGTGGTTGGGAGGCAGGGCTGGTGGTTGGGAGGCGAGGATAGTGCTGGGCAGACTTATACGGTCTGTGCCAGAGCCGGTGGTTGGGAGGCGGGGATAGTGCTGGGCAGACTTATACGGTCTGTGCCAGAGCTGGTGGTTGGGAGGCGGGGATAGTGCTGGGCAGACTTATACGGTCTGTGCCAGAGCCGGTGGTTGGGAGGCGGGGATAGTGCTGGGCAGACTTATACGGTCTGTGCCAGAGCCAGTGGTGGGAGGCGGGGCTGGTGGTTGGGAGGCGGGGATAGTGCTGGGCAGACTTATACGGTCTGTGCCAGAGCCGGTGGTTGGGAGGCGGGGATAGTGCTGGGCATACGGTCTGTGCCAGAGCTGGTGGTTGGGAGGCGGGGATAGTGCTGGGCAGACTTATACGGTCTGTGCCAGAGCCGGTGGTTGGGAGGCGGGGATAGTGCTGGGCAGACTTATACGGTCTGTGCCAGAGCCAGTGGTGGGAGGCGGGGCTGGTGGTTGGGAGGCGGGGATAGTGCTGGGCAGACTTATACGGTCTGTGCCAGAGCCGGTGGTTGGGAGGCAGGGCTGGTGGTTGGGAGGCGGGGATAGTGCTGGGCAGACTTATACGGTCTGTGCCAGAGCCAGTGGTGGGAGGCGGGGCTGGTGGTTGGGAGGCGGGGATAGTGCTGGGCAGACTTATACGGTCTGTGCCAGAGCCGGTGGTTGGGAGGCGGGGATAGTGCTGGGCATACGGTCTGTGCCAGAGCTGGTGGTTGGGAGGCGGGGATAGTGCTGGGCAGACTTATACGGTCTGTGCCAGAGCCGGTGGTTGGGAGGCGGGGATAGTGCTGGGCAGACTTATACGGTCTGTGCCAGAGCCAGTGGTGGGAGGCGGGGCTGGTGGTTGGGAGGCGGGGATAGTGCTGGGCAGACTTATACGGTCTGTGCCAGAGCCGGTGGTTGGGAGGCGGGGATAGTGCTGGGCAGACTTATACGGTCTGTGCCAGAGCCAGTGGTGGGAGGCGGGGCTGGTGGTTGGGAGGCGGGGATAGTGCTGGGCAGACTTATACAGTCTGTGTCAGAACCGGTGGTGGGGGGCGGGGACAGTGCTGGGCAGACTTATACGGTCTGTGCCCTGAAGAGCACAGGTACAAATCAAGGTAAGGTATACACAAAAAGTAGCACATATGAGTTTGTCTTGTTGGGCAGACTGGATAGACCATGCAGGTCTTTTTCTGCCGTCATTTACTATGTTACTATGTTACAGAAATGCAGAAACTATAGAACTAAAAAACTTCCCAACATTCATATGCCTAGGTATAAAGAAACAAGACTCAGTTTACAACGCAAATTCAGCAAGATTTGCTTATTACTCATCTTTCCATCTGAACTCAAGTTGGGCCCCACAGGTAGGGTAGGTATTTCCCTTCCCCAGAGGGTCTACTACCTTATACTTAAGGCAATGGAGAATTAAGTGACTTGCCCAAGATCAAACGGTTGTCAGCAGTAGAAATAAAATATGAACACTGGCTTTTGTGGTTTTCAGCCTACTGCTCTAACCAATAGATTTACTCCTCCAGTTATTCATTGATATGAACGAATGAGAAGCAATCCAATTTACAGAATGACAAAACGTAGCTTTAATATGAGCAAGCTGTGAAGAACTGCAGAAGATCCTTGCAAAGGAACTGGGCATCTAAAAATGGATCACAATGCCGGGATCCATATTAGGAATAACTACTTGGAAGGTGGGGGGGGAGGCATACCCTAGTTGGCTATATTAGCAGGCTGAGAAGTAGAGAAGGCAGGGCTCGAATCCCACTGAGGATCCTTGTGACATTGGGCAAGTCACTTAACCCCCTACTGCCTCAGATACAGCCTCAGGGCTAGATTCTTTAAGACGCTATTGCATTAATAAACATTATTTATTGTAGGTTCCATTTGAAACAACAGGATCTATTTATTAACAACCTGCACTAATATTTATATTTATTCAGTACCTACTCTACTGCCCTTCAACAATAATATTAGAGCGATGAACTACAATACAAACATTAAGAAAAAATATAGTAACAATGTGACACCGTGAGATAGAACTGAGTGCTGAGATCGCTCGCTCGCTCACTCATAGACCAGGCTGCCCCCTCACCCATCCTCTCACAGCAAACAGCATTTCAAAACTAAGCAGGCGGAACAAGAACGATTCCTGAGACTTCAGCCAGATGGAGGTAATTGGATCAGATGATGAGCAGGTTGCCACGCAGAGATCGAGAGAACGGGCATGGCGTGGAACCTAAGAAGGTGAAGCCCGACAAATCTATGCACACATTACTTAAGTACATAAGTGTTGCCATACTGGGACAGACCAAAGGTCCATCAAGACCAGCATCCTGTTTCCAACAGTGGTCACAAGTACCTGGCAAGATCCCAAAAGAGTACAATACATTTTTATTTACTTATTTAGATTTTGCTCACACTTTTTTCAGTAGTAGCTCAAGGTGAGTTACATTTAAGTAACTAGAAGTGCTAGAAATAAGCAGTGGATTTTCCCAAGTCCATCTTAATAATGGCTTATGAACTTTTCTTTTAGGAAATTAGCCAAACCTTTTTTAAACCCTGCTAAGCTAACTACTTTTACCAAATTTTCTGGTAACAAATTCCAGAGTTTAATTACATGTTGAGTGAAGAAGTATTTTCTCTGATTTGTTTTAAATTTACTACTTTGTGACCATGGAGGTCACAAAAGCGATGGAAAAAGCCCTTGGATGTAAAATTCCAGTCTGTATTGGAGAAATTTAAAAACATATACTGTCCCCATTGTTTGTTTTGATCCTTGACCCCTTGATAAGGGAGATTCTGGCTAATCCTGAGGTTAGAGGTGTGTGGGTGGGTATGAAACTGTTTAAGATATCGGCTTTTGCTGATGACCTCTTGGCCTCTCCCTCTACGTCACTCCCAACATTGCTGGAGAGCTTTCAGGATTATGGGGAGCTCTCAGGGTTTCGGTTGAACATGGATAAATCTAAGGTGTTATCAACTATACCCACGGTTCGCAAGAGCTGGGAGGGGCCTTTTCCTTTGTCTTGGGCTTGATCCTATTGAGTTATAGTCAACATATATTAAGCAGCTGTTGTGCTCCACTAAGCAACAGCTGCGGATTTGGCACTCGCTGCCCTTGTCTCTTCATGGGAGAATTAGCTTATACCGCATTGGCTGTATGTTCTCCAACAGCTTCCCCTGAGGATTCTGAAGAGATATTAAGGCCTTGAACCGATTTATTTGGAACGGGTGGAAGCTGAAGGTACACAAGGATATACTTTATGGGCCATGGGCAGCGGGAGGATTTGGGATCCACAATCTCCACCAGTATAACGTAGCATGTCTTCTTAGACATTTGTCAGACTGGATACTGGAAACTAATTTTATTTTATTTTTATTACATTTGTACCCCGCGCTTTCCCACTCATGGCAGGCTCAATGCGGTGGGCAATGGAGGGTTAAGTGACTTGCCCAGAGTCACAAGGAGCTGCCTGTGCCGGGAATCGAACTCAGTTCCCCAGGACCAAAGTCCACCACCCTAAGCACTAGGCTACTCCTCCACTCCACTCCTTGGTTAATGGAAAAGGCACCTTTTCACCCATTATATCCCCACTACCTATTACAAGCACGGGGGACAAACGTTTCTTTGACTTTGCAGAACTACTACTACTACTTAACATTTCTAAAGCGCTACCAGGGTTACGCAGCGCTGTACAGTTTAACAAAGAAGGACAGTCCCTGCTCAAAGGAGCTTACAATCTAAAGGACAAAATGTCAAGCTGGGCAGTCTAGAATAACATTTCACTTAAGCCTATGAGGACAACTTGGCAGGCTTTATTCAAATACTGGCATAGGACACCCACTAGTACAGACTTTCTACCTTTACAGGGAAACCTGAATTTCACCCTGGGGACTGATTCTATTCGGTATTTCAGAACCAGGATAGATGGGGATATCTCTGTGTTGCAGACTTTGCCGAGTGGAACGGGCACCCTCAAATCTTATGATAGTGTTCTGGGCACTCTGCCTCCACATCCAGGAAATCTTTATGCATATCTACAAGTTGCTGATTATGTGTCTCAACTCGTGCTTTGAGCATAGTAACTGAACTGCAATCCTTTTTTTTACATCAACTCAGGTGACTCGTATGTCAGTGACTTATTTTCATAAAGCCCTCGCACTGCTGATTCCCAAAAAGTCTTATGCCCCCATAGTGGTGAGATGGAGTTTGGAGTTGGGTCAACATTTGGGGGAGGAGGAACGGTCTACTATGCTACATCTAATCCCACGGATAGTCTACAATGCTCGGGAATGCCTGTTCCAAACTGTAACACCAGCATACTTTCCCCCCATCTCTGCAGTGTGCACTTTGGACATGCCCGCCCATACAGGACTACAGGCAGCAGGTGCTTTCTCCCTTGCCCCCTGGTTTTACCCCCTCCAGTTTTCTGTTAGGGTTGGAAATCTATACGGGCTCCCTTTCAAAGGGACATCCATATTTTCTCTTTAAAGCATGTGTGGTGGGTGTGAAGTGTATCTTGCAGACCTGGTGTGAGAGAGACTCTCCTAATCAGTGGCGTAATGCGTTCCAGTTATTATTAACTTGGGAGGCAAAGCGGAGGAAATGGTTTTGCCTGGTATGGCACAGCACCTCTCTCCTCCAGTGCCCAGCCTACTTCTTAATACTTTGCCTTTGTAATTTTTCTTGTGGAGGTTCAGTTTTTGCTTCTCTACTTCTGTTCAGCCTATTCTGATCATTTTCAGTAGGGAAAGTGGGGGGGGGGGGGGGGGGGATACATGGGTTTTGGGAAGGGCTAGGGTTGATTCTGTTAGGGGGACTGTTAAAGGGATTCCTTCCTTTTATTTATGAGAGAAGGGGAGAGTCAGAAGACACCGATGTCTCTCATTCTTGGTACTGTTGTTTTACTGTATCTGACGGAGGTTCTCTGGAGGGTTAGGGTTGATAACGACTATGTTATACTGTGCCTGTGAATAGGGGACGGAGGGGGGGGCAATAGAACTGATAAAAACTTGATGACAGTTTGTATGGTATTGTACTATAATTTTCTGTTTGTGTACTCTAATGTCATCTGTACTGATTGCTGCTGTTACTAGCTTGTCATCAATAATAATTATTCAACATTAAAAAAAAGCATGCATATTAGGACTGAACACCTTTGTGTGGAGATGGGAGAGAGACTGCACTCACTTATGAAGGCCTCAGGCATGGTCTTCTAGAGTGGAGAGTGTGCAAACTGAACCGTTAGAGAAGTGGTTCCCAAACCTGGTCCTGGAGGCCCCCCAGCCAGTCAGGTTTTCAGGATACCCACAGTGAATATTCATCAGAGAGATTTGCATGCAGTGGAGGAAGCGCTTGCAAATCTCTCTCATGAATATTTATTGTGGGTATCCTGAAAACTTGACTAGCTGGGGTGCCTCCAAGACCAGGTTTGGGAACCACTGAGCTAAAGATTTCAGACTATGCAATCATTTGACTGGATATAGTGCTTAACAGAACAATAAGCCCACATGATAATTTGTCATACTGGGACAGATCGAAGTTCCATCAAGTCCAGCATCCTGTTTCCAACAGTGGCCAATCCAGGTCACAAGTACCTGGCAAGATCCCAAAACAGTAAAACAGATTTTATGCTACTTATCCTACAAATAAGCAGTGGATTTTCCCAAGTCAATCTTAATTATGGTTTTGGACTTTTCATTTAGGAAATTAGTCAAACCTTTTTTAAACCCTGCTAAGCTAACTGCTTTTACCACATTCTCTGGCAAATTCCAGAGTTTAATTAGACACTGAGCGAAGAAATAATTTCTCCGGTTTATTTTAAATTTACAACTTAGTAGCTTCATTGTATGTCCCCTAGTCCTAGTATTTTTGGAAAGAGTTAACAAGCGATTTACCTCTACCCGTTCCACTCCACTCAATATTTTATACTATCATATCACCCCTCTGCTGTTTCTTCTCCAAGCTGAAGAGCCCTAGCAGCTTTAGCCTTTCTTCACAGGAAAGTCATCCCATCTTTTTTATCCTTTTTGTCTTTCTTCTCTGTACCTTTTCTAATTCCGCTATGTCTTTTTTGAGATGTGGTGACCAGAACTGCACACATTATTTGAGGTGAGGTTGAACCATGGAGCGATACAAAGGCATTATAACATTCTCATTTTTGTTTTCCATTCCTTTCCTAATAATTCCTAACATTCTATTTGCTTCCTTGGCCGCTACTGCACACTGAGCACAAGGTTTAGACGTATCATTAACAATAACACCTAGATCCTTTTCCTGGGCAGTGACTCTTAATGTGGAACTTTGCATCACATAGCTATAGTTTGGGTTCCTCTTTCCCACATGAATCACTTTGCACTTGCTCACATTAAACATCATCTGCCATTTGGATGCCCAGTCTCGTAAGGTCCTCTTGCAATTTAACAACTTTGAATAACTTTGTGTCATCAGTAAATTTAATTACCTCACTAGTTATTCCCAACTCTAGATCATTTATAAATATGTTAAAAAGCAGCAGTCATAAGAACGTAAGAGTAGCCATTCTGGGTCAGACCAATGGTCCATCTAGTCCAGTATCCTGTTTTCCAAACAGTGGCCAAGCCAGGTCACAAGTACCTGGCAGAAACCCAATTAGCAGCAACACGCCATGCTACCAATCCCAGGGCAAGCAGTTGCTTCCCCATGTCTGTCTCAATAAAAGACTATGGACTTTTCCTCCAAGAATTTGCCCACACCTTTTTTATGTTTAAATCTTTTTTATTGAGAACAATGAAACTTGTACATTCTTTACACTGAATGAAGATCAATCCAAATAACAACGTGATAACTCAAATCAGCTTAACAGTTTTTTGCTTTATCCCCCTTCCCATCCCCTCTCCCCACCCCCCTCAAGTTATGAACGACACCGACTTCATACAGTGCTACCACACATAGGATATACTGTTCAGGGTATTGATAATCAGAAAACTCTTCATCATGAGACAGTAGATTAAAGGCAGAGCCTGCTGCACAGGGCCTTGTTTCTTATGACCCTTCATCTGGCTTCTCCGCCTCTTACATGAGTCGTACAGCTTTATTGTCAACATCAACACCCTTAAATATGTCTGTGGTATTTGTCTCAGAATTATCCCCCATCCTCTTCCCTCCCTCCCCCCCCCCCCGACAGTACTTCTCCCTACCTCACCATTCGCTCTATCTCCACAATCATCCCCACTCACTCCAACTCATTCAACACCTGACTTCTAACTCTGGGCGCTACTACATTCAAATACGCTGTCCAAATTTTTATGAAATGTTTCCTCCTTTTGGGGGTGAATCGAGCACCTCTGGCCTCCCACATCATAAGCGCGTGCAATTTGTTCCTCCAATACCAATAGGAGGGCAGTATGTCCATTAACCAATGATTCAATATGCATTTCTTCCCCAAAATGCAAGACTTACTCAGGAATAGCTTCTCTTCTTTTGTTCCCCTTGCCCACACTCTTGGCGAACTAAACATGACTCGTTCGAATGTGAACTGCACCCTACACCCCAAGATCCTCGATTTGCCCACACCTTTTTTAAACCCAGATACTCTAATCGCTGTTACCACATCCTCCGGCAAAGAGTTCCAGAGCTTAACTATTCGTTGAGTGAAAAAATATTTTCTCCTATTTGTTTTAAAAGTATTTCCATGTAACTTCCTTGACTGTCTCCTAGTCTTGTACTTTTGGAACAATTAAAAAAAAAAATCGATTTACTTCTACTCGTTCTGGTATAACTTGTCTGGAATGTTTTTACGTTTGGGGAGCGTGCCAGGTGCCCTTGACCTGGATTGGCCACTGTCGGTGACAGGATGCTGGGCTAGATGGACCTTTGGTCTTTCCCAGTATGGCACTACTTATGTATATGTACTTATGTACTTATGTTCTACACCACTCAGGGTCATGTAGACCTCAATATCTCCCCTTAGACATCTCTTTTCAAAGCTGAAGAGCCCTAACTTCTTTAGCCTTTCCTCATATGAGAGGAGTTTCATCCTCTTATCATTTTGGTCGCTCTTCTTTGAACCTTTTCTAATTCCACTATACCTTTTTAAAGATACGGTGACCAGAAGTGAATGCACTAATCAAGGTGAGGTTGCACCATGGAGCGATACAGAGGGATTATAACATTCTTGGTCTGATTTACCATCCCTTTACTAATGATTCCTAGTATCCTGTTTGCTTTTTTTTTTGGCCACCGCCACACACTGGGCAGAAGATTTCAATGTATTATCTACAACACCTAGACCTTTTTCTTGGGTGCTGACCCTCAAGGTGGACACTAGCATCAAATAACTATGATTCAGATTATTCTTCCCAATGTGCATCACTTTGCGTTTATCCACATTAAATTTCATCTACCATTTGGATGCCCAGTCTTCCAGTTCCCTAAAGTCTTCCTGCAATTTTTCACAGAACGCATGTGTTTTAACAACCTTGAATAGTTTTGTGTTATCTACAAATTTAATCACCTCATTCGTCGTTCCATTTTCAAGATCATCCTATATAATAATTCTCACCTCCAACGTTCTAGGTGTCTTGCTGCCTGTGTCTGTGGCTTCTTCTGAGTTGGTGTGCTAGGCTCCGTAGCCTCGGCTGACGTCACCGGACCCATTATGACGTCCACCTAACACACACTCTGCCATGTCTCACTCTCCCCTGCCTCCCCCTCCAGCCACCCATGTCCAGCGACCCTCCTCTCTCCCCTGCTCCCCCTCCAGCCACCCATGTCCAGCGACCCTCCTCTCTCCCCTGCCCCCCTCCTGCCACCCATGTCCAGTGACTCTCCTCTCTGCCCTGCCCCCCCTCCAGTCACCCATGTCCAGCGACCCTACTCTCTCACCTGCCCCCAGCGAAGTCTTCAGGGCAGGCAGGAAAGAGCCCCGGTCTTGCCTGCCCGCTGCTGGCGCTGACCCTCCCCCGCTGCCGGATTGCTCTTCAAAATGGTCGCCGAGACTTACAAGGGCGGCCTCCAAAACTTCAGCAGAAGTCTCGCGAGTCTGCTGAGACCAGAGAGGTGGGAGTGGAAGGGGGTCCCAGACCATAAAGGGGGGGGGGGGGAAGGGGGTCCTGAGAGAGGGGGGTTGGGGCACACACTCACTCTGCCTCTCACATACACTCTCTCTGACACACTCTCTCTGTCACACACACAGTCTCTATCTCTCTGTCTCACATACACAGACACTCTGTGTCTCACACACTCTGTCTATCACACAAACACACACACACTGTCTCTCTCTCTCATTCTCTCTGTGACACACACACTCCATCTCTCACGCACACTCTCTCTCAAACATACACTCCGAGGAAAACCTTGCTAGCGCCCGTTTCATTTGTCAGAAACGGGCCTTTTTTACTAGTTTATAAATATGTCTAATAGCACCGGTCCAAGTACAGATTCCTGCGCCACCCCATTATTCACCCTTCTCCACTGAGACAAATGGCCATTTAACCCTATCCTCTGTTTCCTGTCCAATAACCAATTCCTATTCACAACAGAACTTTGCCTCCTATCCTATGACTCTAATTTTCTCAGAAGTCTCTCATGAGGAACTTCGTCAAAAGCTTTCTGAAAATCTAGATACACTACATCAACCAGCTCACCTTTATCCACGCCTTCAAAGAAATGAAGCAAATTGGTGAGGCAAGACTTCCCTTGGCTGAAATCATGCTGACTCTGACCCATTAAACCATTTTTACTGAGTTCCAAAATTTTATTCTTTATAATAGTTGCCATGATTTTACCTGGTACTGATGTCAGGCTTACCGGTCTATAATTTCCCAGATCACCCCAGAACTCTTTTTAAAAATCAACATCACACTGGCCACCTTGCAATCTTCAGGTACTATGGACAACTTTAACGATAGGTTACAGATTACTAATAGCAGATCAGAAATGTCATGTTTGAGTTCTTTCAGCACCCTTGGATGCATGCCATCCGGTTCAGCACCCAGATGCACAAAAACTAAAGAGCCAGCAACATGCATTTTATACTGGCTGTAGCCAGTTAAGCAAGCACAGAGTTTAGCGAGACATAAACAAAGGGACTGTGCAGACTCTTTTCCTGTCACAGTAGCAGCTAACGATAATTACATGCTAAGTTATTTAAATGAGCTACTTACCATTCAAATGTGCATTCAGAGAAATGGACAGCCGTTACCTAGCAATGCACAGCAAGGACTGCCTCCCCTAATGATGAATTTTTGCTGGGTGGTCAGGAGCTGTCGGTATTGCCTGGCTGGCTGAGGAGAGCTGAGCTGCAAACCGGCCAGTCCTGCCTGAAGCTGAAACCAGAGCTGTGAGAGTTGTGGACCAGTCAGTCCTGCCTGAGAAACAAAATCTCTTCTTTTTGTCTTCTCAAGTACAGATCTCCCACCACTGCCCCTGCTCCCTACCACACTTAAAAACAAAAAACCCTCTGTACGTGCGCAACCCCTTTCCCCCCTCCCATCAGTGGAAAAGAAAGTGCCATTTTGCTACCACTGAGGGGGGAAATGGAAAACAAAAATAGGCAGATGTTTTAGCCTATTTTTGTTTTCCATTTCCCCCCTCAATGCTAGCAAAACTGCATTCGAAAGAAGTTTACACACAATGAATATTCATGAGAAGGATTTGCATACCCTGAAAACCTGACTGGCTGGGGAGCCTCCAGGACCAGGTTTGGGAACCAGTACGGTACTGGGATCTGCTAAGTCTGTCTAATCTTCCAGAACTAGTCACCATTAGACACAGGAATGTTAGTCTGACCCAGCATGACACTTCCGTTCTCATATTTTCATAAATATTAATAGAACTTTAATTCAGGATCCCTGCAGTCCCAACATCGCTCACCACCCACCTGTTAATAATCGCCTGGTCCTCTGTAAGACGGAAGACTCTAGGTTTAGGGTTGCCCTCCTGGGGTTCTGGGGTGATGCTTCCCACCTCCACAAAGCCAAAGCCCATGCGGAAAAGGCCATCCACCGCTTCACCGTGTTTATCAAATCCAGCGGCCACCCCTACAGGATTCCGGAACATCTTCCCAAGAGCACGCACTTCCTAAGGACAAGGCCCACACCCCATAGCAAATATTAACCGCATGCTTCCAACATCTGTATCAAAGAAGCACAGCTGACAGAAGCACCAAAAAGGTTACACATGGCTCTCCAAATAAGCAAACTGGCCGTGGATTCTGGGGCAGGCACTACCAGATCTCATCCTCTCCCTATCAGGAGCACATTGGGTCACGGGTAGTGCAGTCCCACATCCAGCACAGAGGATCCGTTGCTGTCTCATAGGGGACTGTATCCAGCTCAATACATACCAATGTCTCCAAATCCTTCTGCTTGCAGCGTGGCACCAAGCCCCAGGAAATCATCTTAATCGAAAGGAAATGTGCCAGTTCAGGGTCCACAAGACGCTGCAAGGTGGGCATCAGATGATCTGCGTAGAACCGTTCATCTCCAGCTGCGGTCAGATAGGTCACAAAGAGCACCCCCCCTCCTCCGAGCACCAGCAAGGCATCCTTCAGGCGTTTCTGCAAACAGCAAACCAATCAGCCTTTTGGAAAGGGGACAACAGAAAGCGATACTCATGCAGCACTTCTTCACTCAACGTGTAATTAAACTATGGAATTCAATGCCAAAGAATGTGGTAAAGGCAGTTAGCTTAGCAGAGTTTTAAAAAGGTTTGGACGGCTTCCTAAAGGAAAAGTCCATAGAGCATTATTAAATTGGGGAAAATCCACTATTTCTGGGATAGGTATAAAATGTTTTGAGATCTTGCCAGGTATTTGTGACCTGGATTGGCCACTATTGGAAAAAGGATGCTGGGGGGGGGGGGGGGGGTGAAGTCAGCCAGTGGCAGTACAGGGGATTTTCCTTGGTGGGGGGGGGGGGGGGTGAAGTCAGCCAGTGGCAGTACAGGGGACTTTCTTTGGTGGGGGGGGGGTGAAGTCAGCCAGTGGCAGTACAGGGGATTTTCCTTGGTGGGGGGGGGTGAAGTCAGCCAGTGGCAGTACAGGGGATTTTCCTTGGTGGGGGGGGGGTGAAGTCAGCCAGTGGCAGTACAGGGGACTTTCCTTGGTGGGGGGGGGGGGGGGTGAAGTCAGCCAGTGGCAGTACAGGGGACTTTCATTGGTGGTGGGGGGGTGAAGTCAGCCAGTGGCAGTACAGGGGATTTTCCTTGGTGGGGGGGGGGGGGGGGTGAAGTCAGCCAGTGGCAGTACAGGGGACTTTCATTGGTGGTGGGGGGGTGAAGTCAGCCAGTGATTTTCCTTGGTGGGGGGGGGGGGTGAAGTCAGCCAGTGGCAGTACAGGGGATTTTCCTTGGTGGGGGGGGGGGTGAAGTCAGCCAGTGGCAGTACAAGGGACTTTCATTGGTGGTGGGGGGGTGAAGTCAGTCAGTGGCAGTACAGGGGATTTTCCTTGGTGGGGGGGGGGGGGTGAAGTCAGCCAGTGGCAGTACAGGGGATTTTCCTTGGGGGGGGGGGGTGAAGTCAGCCAGTGGCAGTACAGGGGATTTTCCTTGGTGGGGTGGGGGGGTGAAGTCAGCCAGTGGCAGTACAGGGGATTTTCCTTGGGGGGGGGGGGGGGGTGAAGTCAGCCAGTGGCAGTACAGGGGATTTTCCTTGGTGGGGTGGGGGGGTGAAGTCAGCCAGTGGCAGTACAGGGGATTTTCCTTGGTGGGGGGGGGAGTGAAGTCAGCCAGTGGCAGTACAGGGGACTTTCATTGGTGGTGGGGGGGTGAAGTCAGCCAGTGGCAGTACAGGGGATTTTCCTTGGTGGGGGGGGGGGGGTGAAGTCAGCCAGTGGCAGTACAGGGGACTTTCATTGGTGGTGGGGGGGTGAAGTCAGCCAGTGATTTTCCTTGGTGGGGGGGGGGGTGAAGTCAGCCAGTGGCAGTACAGGGGATTTTCCTTGGTGGGGGGGGTGAAGTCAGCCAGTGGCAGTACAAGGGACTTTCATTGGTGGTGGGGGGGTGAAGTCAGCCAGTGGCAGTACAGGGGATTTTCCTTGGGGGGGGGGGGGGGTGAAGTCAGCCAGTGGCAGTACAGGGGATTTTCCTTGGGGGGGGGGGGGAAGTCAGCCAGTGGCAGTACAGGGGATTTTCCTTGGTGGGGGGGGGGGGGGGAGTCAGCCAGTGGCAGTACAGGGGATTTTCCTTGGTGGGGGGGGAGTGAAGTCAGCCAGTGGCAGTACAGGGGATTTTCCTTGGTGGGGGGGGGGGTGAAGTCAGCCAGTGGCAGTACAGGGGATTTTCCTTGGTGGGGGGGGGGGGGGGTGAAGTCAGCCAGTGGCAGTACAGGGGATTTTCCTTGGTGGGGGGGTGAAGTCAGCCAGTGGCAGTACAGGGGATTTTCCTTGGGGGGGGGGGTGAAGTCAGCCAGTGGCAGTACAGGGGATTTTCCTTGGTGGGGTGGGGGGTGAAGTCAGCCAGTGGCAGTACAGGGGATTTTCCTTGGTGGGGGGGGAGTGAAGTCAGCCAGTGGCAGTACAGGGGACTTTCATTGGTGGTGGGGGGGTGAAGTCAGCCAGTGGCAGTACAGGGGATTTTCCTTGGTGGGGGGGGGGGGTGAAGTCAGCCAGTGGCAGTACAGGGGACTTTCATTGGTGGTGGGGGGGTGAAGTCAGCCAGTGATTTTCCTTGGTGGGGGGGGGGTGAAGTCAGCCAGTGGCAGTACAGGGGATTTTCCTTGGTGGGGGGGGTGAAGTCAGCCAGTGGCAGTACAAGGGACTTTCATTGGTGGTGGGGGGGTGAAGTCAGCCAGTGGCAGTACAGGGGATTTTCCTTGGTGGGGGGGGGGGGGGGTGAAGTCAGCCAGTGGCAGTACAGGGGATTTTCCTTGGTGGGGTGGGGGGGTGAAGTCAGCCAGTGGCAGTACAGGGGATTTTCCTTGGTGGGGGGGGAGTGAAGTCAGCCAGTGGCAGTACAGGGGATTTTCCTTGGTGGGGTGGGGGGGGTGAAGTCAGCCAGTGGCAGTACAGGGGATTTCCTTGGTGGGGGGGGGGGGGTGAAGTCAGCCAGTGGCAGTACAGGGGATTTTCCTTGGTGGGGGGGGAGTGAAGTCAGCCAGTGGCAGTACAGGGGATTTTCCTTGGTGGGGGGGGGAGTGAAGTCAGCCAGTGGCAGTACAGGGGATTTTCCTTGGTGGGGGGGGAGTGAAGTCAGCCAGTGGCAGTACAGGGGATTTTCCTTGGTGGGGTGGGGGGGGGGTGAAGTCAGCCAGTGGCAGTACAGGGGATTTTCCTTGGTGGGGGGGGGGGGGGTGAAGTCAGCCAGTGGCAGTACAGGGGATTTTCCTTGGTGGGGGGGGGAGTGAAGTCAGCCAGTGGCAGTACAGGGGATTTTCCTTGGTGGGGGGGGGAGTGAAGTCAGCCAGTGGCAGTACAGGGGATTTTCCTTGGGGGGGGGGGCGTGAAGTTCCTGTATATTAAGGGACAGATAATGGACTCAGCACTTGCTCTAATACACTCAAAATCTACTACTACTACTAACTAGCATTTCTAAAGCGCTACTAGGGTTACGCAGCGCTGTACAATTTAAACATAGAAGGACAGTCCCTGATCAAAGAGCTTACAATCTAAAGACAAAATCTCACCTTCAGTCCCGCCATAACGTGACCCTTCACCCAGCTTTACACTGCAGCGCCGCCAGTCCGCGCCCCGGGCCGGCCTGCGTTCCAAGCCTCGCTCCTGCTCCACCTCTCCGACGTCATCACGCTGTTGATTGGTTAGGCTCCAGGAGATACTAGGCACCGGGTCTGGAGAGCTGTCTGTTTCTAGGTACTAGGCAGGTCCGGGTAGGTAGGCATGGAGCGGAGGAAGGCCACGCGCTGCCTTCATCCAACCATGGAGCTTAGATTGAGAACAGTCTGCCTGACGCATTATGATGGCTGAAGCCAGTAGGCGGAGTTTTCCGCCACATTGGTTCACCCAAAACAATAGCAAAAACTTATTCAAAATAAGGGACTGCCTATGCTGGTCCTTCTGTAAAATGTCAGTTCCAGTTGCATAGGCAGTGCCTTCAAAGGTGGAGGATAAAGGATTTTATTATTTTTTCACCTGGCAGCTGTTTTATTTATTTGAAAGTTCCCATAGCTAGATAAAAGTCATGAAATAAAATTGAATAACACTAAACCAGCCTAAACAATTAGTGGAAACAGCACTAATAAAGGCTGTATTTTGTGCTCAATTTCTACACTATTCTACACAATACAATAATACATACTAACCTACCTAACACCTTCTCTCTTCCCTTACTTAATCTCTACATAACACTAAGTGTATCTGATTCTGATATCATGTAATAATGACAATATCAACAAACTCTGTAAGCCACATTGAGACTGCAAATAGGTGGGAAAATGTGGGATACAAATGCAATAAATAAATAAATACATCACCAAATTTCAGTGAGAATATCATAATTGTTGTAATCTGCCTTGGGAAGCATGGTGTTACAAAGATTGGAACTAAAATTAAACTCTTCTTTGATTGGGTCATACGGAATCACATCTTCACCTCTTCTCTTTTGTACAAATGGATAATTCTGTTTTGAGTATGTTTCAGGGACAAGTGGTTTTCATAAGGCAAAATAATAAAAATAAATATTTTCTTTCATGTAGATCTCGCATTTGTTTAACTAAATGGGCTATAAGCCCCTAATGCAGTCCATTGGTTTTCTTATATTTTGTTCTTTTGATGACTTATACTGTGCCAAAACTGAAAACTCTTTTCTTTATCCGGACAATAGTGAATGGAGCTCATTGTGAACACTGTCCACTCTAAGAGGTTCTGTGACTGTACATGAGGAATTTTGATATCCTATATAATAACTAGCCTTTGAGCCCATAAAAACGGGCTATTATAGGAAGGGGGGGGTTGAAAGGCCCGCCGCCGAGTTCACCGCTGCCCCTCCCCCTCCGAATTCGCGCCCCCCCCCCCCCCCCGCACCGTCACCACCCACCTTCCACTCGGCCGGGCCCTCGCTCCGCTATTGAAACAGCGAGGGTCCGGGAACGCAGCACTGAGCTCTGCTGAGCTGCCGACGTCGGCCTTCCTTCTTCTTCTCTGCCTGTCCCGCCCTCTTGTGACGTAACGTCGTCGAGGGCGGGACAGAGGCAGAGAAGAAGAAGGAAGGGCGATGTCGGCAGCTCAGCAGAGCTCAGTGCTGCGTTCCCGGACCCTCGCTGTTTCAATAGTGGAGCGAGGGCCCGACCGGGTAGAAGGTGGGTGGCGGCGGCGACTCGGGTGGGGGGAGCGTTAGACGGCGGTGTCCCTCCCTCAGAAATAAGCAGTACAGACCCTCTCTGTTCCGTCCCCATCATCACGTATTGACGCGGGGGCGGGGCAGAGAAGGTCTCTACTGCGCATTTGCGAGTGAGTACGACACTCGCCTTTTATATATATTGATTCTCACCTCCAACGTTCTAATCTTGCTGCCTGTGTCCGTGGTTCCTTCGGATTTGCTGAGCTAGGCTCCATAGTCAGGCTGACATCACCGTTGCAATTATGCTGTGAACGTCAGAACCCGCGAAAAAAGAAAAAAAAATTCCATGTCTCACAGCTGATCCATGTCCAACGACCCTCCTCTCTCCCCTGCCCCCCCTGCAGCCACCCATATCCAGCGACCCTCCTCTCCCCTGCCCCCCCTGCAGCCACCCATGTCCAGTGACCCTCCTCTCCCCCTGCCCCCCTGCAGCCACCCAGGTTTTGTAGCGAATTCTTCAAGGCAGGCAGGAAAGATCCCTGGTCCTGCCTGCCCGCTGCTGGTGCTGACCCTCCCCCGCTGCCAGATTGCTGTTCAAAATGGCCTCCGACACTTACTAGGGCGGCCTCCAAGACTACAGCAGAAGTCTCGTGAGTCCACCATTGGAAGTCTCGGCGGCCATTTTGAACAGCGATCCGGCAGTGGGAGTGGGTCAGCGCCAGCAGGCAGGACCAGGGATCTTTCCTGCCTGCTCCTAAGATTTCGCTACGCAACCTGGGTGGCTGGAGGGGAGGAAAGTGAGAGAGCAGGGTCGTTGGACATGGGTGGTTGGAGGGGGGACAGAGAAGAGAAGAGGGTCGCTGGACATGGGTGGCTGCAGGAGGAGAGGAGGATCGCTGGACATGGGTGGCTGCAGGGGGGGCAGGGGGAGAGGAGGGTCACAGGACATGGGTGGCTGGAGCGGGGCAGGGGAGAGGGAGGGGGTGAGGGGGGTCCTGAGACCATAAAGGGGGGAGGGGGTCCTGAGAGAGTGGGGGTGGGGGCACACACTCACTCACTCTCTGTCTCTCACATACACTCTCTCTGACACACTCTCTGTCTATCACACTCTATCTCTCTGTCACACACACACAGACACTCTGTCTCTCACACACTCTCTCTCTCACACACAAACACACACACACACACACTGTCTCTCTCTCATTCTCTCTCTGACATACACACTCCATCTCTCACACACACTCTCTCTCAAACATACACGCCAAGGAAAACCTTGCTAGCGCCCGTTTCATTTCTGACAGAAACGGGCCTTTTTTACTAGTTGAATAAATAAGTGTCTGTTTGTGTCCTTAGTCATGCATCCAAAGGTTATAATCCTTTCAAGAAAGCCAGTTAATCATTTCACTTATTAGTGGAACACAACCACAAAGGCATATGGTATGGTCGCATTTTGACGTGAGGGCTGTGCAGACACTCAGGGGCACACCGGATAGCTCAGGCACCTCAACTTCCGTGGAGGCTTCATTAGAACGTTGGGGTTGTTCTGTTCCCTGACAGCCTTGCACTAGTTCATAAGGTGATCCTAAAATGTGTGTAATGTCTTTACTGTTATTCTCATTTCTAAGAACTTTCGCTGCTGCAGTCTCTCATTGTAAAGATATATGAGCAAGGCACTGTGGTTAATGTAGTTCACAGGCAGTGCAGCCACACTTGCTTGGTTGTGCAAGAGTTGTTACCACTGGTTGTAAGGCTGCCTAGACCTCCTCTCTCTCTCTGCCAAACTTGGCTCCTCTGTCTCCCTGCTACCATTTCCTGTTCAGCCTTACTATCTCTGTCCTAAGAGGTCAGCCAGGTATGACCTTTCCTCCATATCTCTAGGACCACCCCTTGCCACCCAATGGCAGGCTCTGTTCCCATTGGCCTCCATCTGCCCCCTCCCCGAGCCTGTAAAAAGCCCCATCACCTCTTTGTCCTTTCAGCCATGAGGTATTCTAACACCATCCAGCCAGGGGCATGGAGATGACCCCATCTCGCTCCAGACAGCTCTGTCCTGCTGAAACTCCCTGTAACGAACCTGGATTTTTTACCCTGTGAATATCTTCTTCCAAATGAGATATCGCACATTCCAGTCACCCAGCTTTGGACTATTTCTACCTGTTCAACTACCTTCCCCTCCCCCTGCAATACAACTATCTCTCTTCAGATCTCCACCTCCCACAGCCTCCAGATTAAGAAGTCTCTGTATCTTGAACATCTATCTGTGAGTAAATTATCTGTGATTTATTCAATAAAAGAGACTTCATAAAATAATAGAGACTTCAGGTGATTGCTGTGCTAGGGTTATGCTCCATGATATTGGGGCTTCTAATTACCAAGCTCCAAGAGTCATGACAGGGGTTGCCTTTTATATAGAGAGATTATCACATGCATATAGCAGAACAGGAATCCATACACACATTGCACAAGTAAACAACTTCTACAGCACAACACAGTTTATACCAAATTGTTTAACCACCCTTAAGTTTCACCTTTGGGTTCAACAAGCATTACCATGTGCATGTAAGGTCTGGATAAACAAATTAAAACAAAGTTTAAAGCAAATGCTCATAATATGTAATACTTGGTAGCAATAATGAAACAGTGATGGAATACTCACATTGTAGGCAGCCAACAGATTTATTTTCCAGTGAACATAATTAACTTCGTATGAACTTGAGGGCTAATAGTGTGCTGCTGGCTACTGTTTTTTGGTGGTGTATTGGTTGCCTTCATAATAAAATCACACACATCTATATACAAACATGAAGCCAGGAGACAAAGATTCCAAAACAACATTTTAAAAAAATGTCTTTTACAAGCAGACTTGAGGAAGAAATAAATATATGCAACAGAATTGGACAATGTTGACACATTTACCCCCAAAGCCATGCTAGTGACTGCTGTGCACTAATGCCGACACAGGCCATCCCTTTGAATGGGCTGTGTCGGCATTGCCACATGGCTTAGTAAACAAGGGGGTTAGATTGACTCTAGACAGAACTTCTGCATGAAGAATGCTTTCCCTTCATTAATCAATACCCCTCTTTGAAATAGTAGTAATTTAAAAAATCATGTGCAAGGAAGTGACATCACCACTTGGAAATGGCAGCCTGATTCCCTAGCTCCGCTGGAGTGGGAGTAGAAATCGTTAAAACCCCAAAATTTTTGATTGAAAACCTTCACTGTGAAACTTCCGGCTTGTAGGAGGGATGGCAGCGCGAAGAAAGTTAGATAAATTTAAATTTACAACGGCGAAGAGAGTTAGCAGCTCAGGCGCTCAGCAGAAGGCGGCGGTTCTCCGTTCCAATATGGCGGAGATGGAGTCTGACTCAGACCCAGACCATGCGGAGCCTATGGAGAACGATGCAGAGATAACAAAGCAAGACATAGCTCGATGGCTCAAAGAAAAGGTGGAGATAACTGTGGTAAGGAAGGACATTCAGGCAGCGGTATCGGAGCTGCACCCTACGCCTGGAATAAACTTCCTGAGCCCCTACCTCTTGCCCCATCCTTGGCCACCTTTAAATCTAGACTGAAAGCCCACCTATTTAACATTGCTTTTGTCTCGTAACCACTTGTAACCACTCACCTCCACCTACCCTCCTCGCCTCCTTCCTGTACACATTAATTGATTTGATTTGCTTACTTTATTTTTTGTCTATTAGATTGTAAGCTCTTTGAGCAGGAACTGTCTTCTATGTTTGTGCAGCGCTGCGTACGCCTTGTAGCGCTATAGAAATGCTAAATAGTTGTAGTAGTAGTAGTAGCTGCGGGTGGAGGTCCGGGAGATTGGGACCCGCTTAGATCAGACAGAGGAGCGCATGGATGGAGTCGCAGAAGATTTGCAAAAGTTGCAATCAGAGCTGAAAGCCGAACACAAGAACAGAATAGAGCTGCAGACAGCCCTGGAGGACCTAGAGAACCGGTCCAGGCGCTGCAATTTACGTTTTAAGAGGATACCAGAGGAGGCTGCCTATAAAGACTGTAAACAGGTAATAAAGGACATTAGTGCTTTTATCCTCAAAACTGGAGATAACGTATTGGGGCTCACAGAAGCTTGGGGCCCCAAAGAGACTCTTTGTCTAGGGACATTATTGCGTGCTTCCATGATTACAGTGTGAAATAAAATATGTGGAGAAAAGCGAGCTCCGTAGGCGAAGTGGAATGGAACAACTGTAAGATCAAGGTCTTCCAGGACCTAGCAAAAGCAACGTTACAGCGCCGGAAAGAAATGCGGGCGATCACTTCCTACCTACAGCAAAAGGGTTTGAGATACAGGTGGTTATTCCCCTTTGGATTGCAAGTAACAGTGGGGACCCAGACGCGCAGAGCCCAAACTACAGCATAGTAACATAGTAGATGACGGCAGAGAAAGACCTGCACTGTCCATCCAGTCTGCTCAACAAGATAACTCATATGTGCTACTTTTTGTGTATGCCTGACCTTGATTAGTATCTGCCATTTTCACAGCACAGACCGTAGAAGTCTGCCCAGCACTAGCCCCCCCCCCCCCCCCCCCACCCACCCACTGGCTCTGCCACCCAATCTCCGCTAAGCTTCTGAGGATCCATTCCTTTCTGTTTATCCCACGCATTTTTAAATTCCTTTACCGTTTTCATCTCCACCACCTCCCGTGGGAGGGCATTCCAAGCATCCTCCACTCTCTCCGTGAAAAAATACTTCCTGACATTTTTCTTGAGTCTGCCCCCCTTCAATCTCATTTCATGTCCTCTAGTTCTCAGAATGGTATGGGATTTGCGTTACAAGACGTATGAGGAGAGACTTGCTGACCTGAACATGTATACCCTGGAGGAAAGGAGAAACAGGGGTGATATGATACAGATGTTCAAATATTTGAAAGGTATTAATCCGCAAACGAACCTTTTCCTGAGATGTTCTTTATAATAGTCTACCATTTTAACCAGCACCAATGTCAGGCTCACCAGTCAATAACTTCCCAGATCTCCTCTGGAACTTTTTTAAAAATCGGCATTACATTGGCCACCCTCCAATCTTCTGGCACCATGCTTGATTTTAAAGATAAAATAGATACTTTTAACAACAGTTCCACAAGTTCATTTTTCAATTCTATCAGTACTCTGGGATGAATACCATCTGGTTCAGGAGATTTGCTACTCTTCAGTTTGTCAAATTGTGCCATTACATCCTTTAGGTTTATAGAGAGTTCATTCAGTTTCTCCGTCTCGTCAGCTTTCAGTACCATTTCTGGCACTGGTATGTCTCTCAAATTTCCCTCGGTGAAGACCAAAGTAAAGAATTCATTTAATTTCTCTACTATGGCTTTTTGTTCCCTGAGTGCCCCTTTTACCCCTCGGTCATCTAGCAGTCCAACTGATTCTTTTGCCAGCTTCTTACTTTTAATATACCTAAAAAGAATTTACTATTGGGCTCATTTTCTAAAGAGAAGGACGCCCATCTTTCGACATAAATCGGAAGATGGGCGTCCTTCTCACAGGGTCATCCAAATCGATGTAATCGAAAGCCAGTTTTGGACGTCCCCAACTGCACTCCGTCGCAGGGATGGCCAAAGTTCAAGGGGGCGTATCGGAGGCGTAGCGAAGGCAGGACTTGGGCGTGCCTAACACTAGTACGTCCTTGACCCATAATCGAAAGAAACAAGGACGTCCCTGACGAACACTTGGACGACTTTACCTGGTCGTGTTTTTCTCACGACCATGGCACAAAAAGATGCCCGAAATTACCAGATGACCACCGGAGAGAATCGGGGATGACCTCCCCTTACTCCCCCAGTGGTTACTAACCCCCTCCCACCCTCAAGAAAACATCTTTAAAAATATTGATTGCCAGCCTCAGATGTCATACTCGGGTCCATCACAGCAGTATGGAGCAGTTTTAGTGGGTGCAGTGCACTTCAGGCAGGCAGACCCAGGCCCATCCCTCCCTACCTGTTACATTTGTGGCGGAAACAGCGAGCCCTCCAAAACCCACCAGAAACCCACTGTACCCACATCTAGGTGCCCCCCTTCACCCATAAGGGCTATTGTAGTGGTGTACAGTTGTGGGTAGTGGGTTTTGGGTTGTTTTTTTTTGGGGAGGGGCTCAGCAAACAAGGTAAGGGAGCTATGTACCTGGAAGCAATATATGAAGTCCACTGCAATGCCCCTAGAGTGCCTGGTTGGTGTCCTGGCATGTCAGGGGGACCAGTGCACTAGAAATGCTGGCTCCTCCCACAACCAAATGGCTTGCATTTGGTCGTTTCTGAGATGGATGTCCTTGGTTTCCATTATTGCTGAAAATCAGAAACGACCAAGAATAGTATAATGCTTCTGTATCCACTCCATGGAGGCAACCTCACCTTGAGTATTGCGTTCAGTTCTGGTTGCCATATCTTAAAGATATAGCGGAATTAGAAAAGGTTAATAGAAGAGTGACCAAAATGACAAAGGGGATGGAACACCATGGAGCGATACAGAGGCATTATAGTATTTTCAGTCTTAGTCACAATCCCTTTCCTAATAATTCCTAGCATCCTGTTTCCTTTTTTGTGTGCCGCCATACACTGAGCAGAAGATTCCAGCGTATTATCTACAATGACACCTAGATCTCTTTCTTGAGTGCTGACCCCCAAGGTGGACCCTAGCATCAGGTAACAATGATTTTGGATTGTTCTTCCCAATGTGCATTAAATTTCATCTGCCATTTAGATGCCAAGTCTTCCAATTTCCTAAGGTCGTCGAGCTGGTCTGTTCAGATAATGGCATTGAATATTCCACACAGCTCCAGCTAAGAGAAATTTAGGGATAACTGCTGCATTTCTTCAGAAATTTCCCTTTAGATATCGGCTCATAATCTTTGCCTTCCTTCTGCAATGCCTTGTCCCCAGTACTTTAGTTCTATTCTTCTTATTTTATACAGGAACTGCTCAGATATATTTTGTCATAGTCTATCAAATAAAAGAACCATAAAGCAAACTAAGCTAGTTTTCATGTTCCTTTTGCAAATCCCTCAAATGATTTATTCAAATAGGAGCCAGTTTGTCCCAGTTCAGAGGCAGTGCAGCAGCTCCAAATATTTACTCTTTATGAGAGTGAAATACAGGAATACAAACACACATTTTACAACAGCTGCCACTGTCAGGCAAAATGTTTCTCAGTTAAAGGAAGTTCCAACTCGACCCCAAAGCAATAGGAGGAAAGAGCAAACAATGAGAGAAGCTAGAAGAAAGTAAATCTCGGACGGGTATACACTGGATCTCAATACAATACAACAGGCTCTCAATATATCTCTGTCATTATACACTGTCCCCACTCCCAGATATTCAAAAGTATTGAACCGGCCAGGATCAGCACCTGGCCGGTTTAATGCCCCATAACTGGCTATCCGGCTATATTCAGCAGGGGTTAGCCTACTATCTCCCACTGAATATGAGTGGATAGTGGCTATCAGATAGATGGTTATATCCAGGGCTTTTTTTGAGGGGGTACTCGGGGGTACTGAGTACCGGCACCTTTTCCGTTGTCTGCTAAAATTGACCCATGGTCCCCAAGTTTTAATGAAAGAGCTCAGGCTCTACACAACAATTCTGCCTTGTCATAGATTCTGTGACTGGTTGCAGGGGGCCTGGCTATTATGGGGTGGGTCCCTCAGTAATCACCCCACCCCTGAAGGGTGGCCTGGCATTTGAGTACCGGCACCTTTTTTGCTAGAAAAACTGCATATATCAGTCGACCTAACCAGCTATCTGCCGATTTTCAGCTCCACTTTAGCGGTTAAATTTGGCCACGTGAATGTGTGGGATATCTTTGGCCTGTTAGGAGATAACCAATTAAGTCTAAATATCAACATAGCCAGTCATCTTCTAACTGGCCAAATATATTCATTGCTGGTCACCGAGAATGGCCTGGCATTAGTGGTGACCACAAGAGCCTAGCTAACTCCTGCAGTCTGAACATCGGCCCCTGTATCTCAATACATCTCAAGCATTATACGCTGGATCTCAATACATCTCTGGCATTATACACGGGTTCTCAATACATCACAGGCATTGAATACTGCGGAACTATTGTTAGTAATATGTAGTTTATTTTAAAAATCAAGCATTGTACTGGAAGATTGGAGGGTGGCCAACGTAACACCAATTTTAAAAAAGTTATCCAGAGGTGATCCAGGAAATTATAGACCAGTGAGTCTTACGTCAGTGCTGGGCAAAATGGTACAGACTATTATAAAGAACAAAATTACAGAGCATATTCAAAAGCATGGATTAATGAGACAAAGTCAACATGGATTTAGTGAAGGGAATTCTTGCCTCACCAATCTACTACATTTCTTTGAAGGGGTGAACAAACATGTGGATAAAGGGGAGCCGGTTGATATTGTGTATCTGGATTTTCAGAAGGCGTTAGACAAAGTACCGCATGAAAGACTCCAGAGGAAATTGGAGAGTCATGGGATAGGAGGTAGTGTCCTATTGTGGATTAAAAACTGGTTAAATTATAGAAAACAGAGAGTAGGGTTAAATGGTCAGTATTCCCAGTGGGAAAAGGTAGATAGGGTCCTGCAGGGGTCTGTACTAGGACCCCTGCTTTTTAACATATTTATAGATGATCTAGAGATGGGAATAACTATTGAGGTAATTAATTACATTTTCTGATGACACAAAGTTATTCAAAGTTGTTCAATCGCAAGAGGATTGTGAAAAATTACAAGAGGACCTTGGGAGACTGGTCATCCAAATGGCAGATGACGTTTAATGTGAGCAAGAGCAAAGTGATGCATGTGGGAAAAAGAAACCCAAACTATAGATAGATATGTGATGCAAGGTTTCCCATTAGGAGTCACCAATCAGGAAAAGGATCTAGGTGTCATCGTTGATGATACGTTGAAACCCTCTGCTCAGTGTGTAGCGGCAACTAAGAAAGCAAATAGAAAGTTGGGTATTATTAGGAAAGGAATGGAAAACAAAAATGAGGATATTATGATGCCTTTATATTGCTCCATGGTGTGACCACACCTCGAGTACTGTGTGTAATTCTGCTAACTAATTCTCAAAAAAGATATAGTGGAATTAGAAAAGGTACAGAGAAGGGCAACAAAAATGATAACTTCACTATGAGGAAAGCCTAAAGCAGCTAGTGCTCTTCAGCTTGGGGGCAGGATCAGCAGAACTGGGACCTGGGGGCAGGACCAGTAGAACTGGGACCTAGGTGGATCAGAAAACAGGAATACAGAGGCTGACTGGAAGACAGGAACGCTGGGCTGGGCACCACACAGTCACTCGCTAACACTGAAGCCTACATTGATTCGGGCACCAGAGGCAATTTTATTAAGGGGGCCCTTGTTCACCATTAAAACATCCCTACCCAGGAGCTTCCAAAAGCCATAATGGTCTCCTCAGTATACGGGAACATTCAGGGACATATTAGGGCCAGAATGACTCCTTTACTTCATAGGGAGGTAATTGTCCTGTATGTCCTTCAGATGTCTATAAATCCAATTATTTTGGACTGCTCTGGCTGCAAAAACAGAACCCCGGAATAGATTGGGACCGTGGAGAGCTAGTGGCTTGGAGTATGCCCTGTCAGTGTTGCTGCCTAGACACAGTAGTTCCTGTAATGCCCCTGGCCATCACGGAGATGGATGCTGCTGAGGTCCTTCCTTCGGCCTATGTGGCCTCGCAGACATGTTTTCCAAAAAACAGGCAGAAGTCCTTCCACCTCACCGGGAGTATGACTGTCCCACAGACCGAGGTAGGGTGTTTTCACTCTCCATCCCAGAGATCCAGGCCATGTGTGCATATATCACTGAGAACCTTCAAAGAGACTATCTGTCCCTCCATGTCCCTGGTGGAAGCCAGCTTTTTCTTTGTAGGAAAGAAGGATGGGTCCCTATGCCCCTGCATAGACTAATGAGGACTGAATGTTATCACAATCAAGAACAAGTACCCGCTTCCTCTGATTTCTGAACTGTTTGATCGTCTTCAGGGAGCCCGTATTTTCACAAAGTTGGATCTGAGGGGGGGCTTATAACTTAATACGCATTTGCAAGGGAGATAGCGGAAGACAGCCTTTAATACCGGAGATGGTCACTACGAATATCGGGTCATGCCATTTAGGCTTTCCAATGCCCCTGCCTTTTTTTTCAGAGCTTTGTCAATGACATATTTTAAGCTTTGCTACAGAACTGTGTCCTGGTGTATCTGGAAGACAGCACAGTAGTCTGTTTTGGCCATGGGGCCCCTGCCCTTGCTATGGGAACCACTGGTCCTCACTCCATTCTTGACTCAGGCAAGCTCTCTTGGCAGGACCTGCCAATCTGGCGCTTGAGGTGGTGGCTGTCATGCTACCCTGGCTGGTGCCATCCCCGGTGCCACATGATGAAGAAGCAGAAGGTGGTGCTGCCTGGTTGGTGCCATCCCCAGTGCCATGTGATGAGGAAGCCATAGGCTGCATTGGCAGAGTAGAAGTCTGGATATTAGTGTAGTCCTGCAGGTCCCTGTGTAGCCCCAACAAATGTTCCCCAACATCTGCTGTGTCTCTTCTAGCCTCCTCTCCTGCAGCTGCAGACCTTGACGCTTTAGCTTCAGCTTTTCCCAGTGGTAGGTCACCAAAAGTTGGTTCTGGTACCTCTGTTTGTTATCCCAAAGTGATTGCAGCCATACAACCTACACATATTGGTAATCACACTCTTGGCAGCAGACAGCAGTACAAGTTCTGGTGTGCTATGGTGTATGAGAGATGAGTTAATAGGAGATCCGATGAAAGTCTGGAGAGTCTAGAGAGACCAAGGTTAAAGGGTCCTGGTGGGTGCCCCTTTTATATCATTGTGCTATCAGGAATGGTTCCGAGAATGTGATAGCTTTGCAGATCATTGGTTGTGCCTTTGATGTTATGACTCAGAAAACCACAAGAATGTCTTTTGACATCATTCTAGATGCTTTCCTGGAACTCTGGGCTCTGAACAGTCTTGAGGGTCAATGCAGGGGTGGCCCAAGACAATGTGCCACCTGAGGTGAGAAATGAGCCACCACCGCCACCTCCCTTCCAAGGCAAGGAATGAACCGCTGCCGCCGCTGCCCTCCTGAGGTGAGAAATGTTTATAATTAGGTCTGCCTCACCCATTTGCGCAGCGGAAGCCATGGGCTCTCTGTACTATCCTAGAGAGAACTGCAAATCCCCTCTAGATGCTTAATTACCCCAACCTGGTATCTGCTCATGACAGTGTTACTCGGTCAAGGCAGTATAGACCCTAGTAATTAGAAAGGAACCCAGTATGTAGTAGATATAATAAGATAGTTTATTACAATCTCACCAATGCTAATACAGGTAAGTTAAGCATTCACATAATGGGGCAGCATATCATGGCACGTCCTCTCTCTCTAGCCTTCTCACTCCATAATCAGAAGGACTCGCTGGGATATAAGGAGATAGTTTATTTCAGTCTTACCAATAGCAAATCAGGCAGTCATATGATTTGAACAGCAGTCCACGACACGTCCTATCTCTGTCTGACCTTCTGGAGTCTTCTGCTCTCTTCTTCTTCTTCTCCTCTCGTCTGCTCTAATACTCCTCAAACTGCTGCTTATATACAATTTTGGCCCTATTCATTTCAATGGACCCCAGCTGTCTCAACAGGGCTCCTAGCCCTTATCAGTTGATCAGAATGACTTCATATGTTCCCAAACCTTCCTGTAGCCCCCCCCTTTGGATGTTCTCACCCGGGGTGCAGCTGACCCAGTACTATCTCTACATAACCATATCAACTCTTGCTCATGACGTCTTGCAGGTGCCAGTCTCAGGATTGTTTATAGAGTAGATTGCCCCCACCCTTGCCAGCTCTCAATTACCTCATTTCAGCACTTGCCACAGTAAAATGTAACTGTGTCAAAGGTGATCTCTGACTCTTACAAGCTAGCTCTCTTTTGTATCGGAGATGATTCTGATTTTAAGAAGCCTAGCTCTTATTATGAGCCATTGGTCTGTATTTTACTGAGAGCAAGGGCTAGCATAACTCTTCAGAAATGAGCCACTGCCACCACCCTGGTGCCACCCCCCCCCCCCAAGGCAAGGAATGAGCTTGAACCTCCGCTGACACCCCCCACCACAGTCTGTCATCTCCCCCTTCCTTCCCCAGCCCCCTTCCACCAATTTACCTTTTCTTTCTCATTTTTCCAAAGGCGGTGGCAGCGATTCCCAGAGGCTGCCCTGCTGCCGGCCCTGTCCCCTTCTCTCTACAGTAGCCCATCTGTATGACGTAACTTTCTGTTTCCTCAGAGGCAGATGCAGTAGACAGAAGGGGCTGGGACTGGCGGCAGGACAGTGTCTGGGAATCACTATTGGAAAAATGAGAAAGAAAAGGTAAATTGGTGGAAAGGGGTTGGGGAAGTAAGGGCGGAAGGTGATGCTGCCTCAGAAGAGTGCCACTTGAAGACCCCGCCTCAGGTGGCCTAATGGTAGGGCCGCTCCTGGGTCAACGAGACAATATTTCATAGTCTTCCATCAGATGGATTACCCAGTGGGAATACGAGCATGCTAAGACTCGGCAGAGTTCCAATTCATAGCAAAGGTTTCTGTTGGTGAAGCACCAGGCACTGTCAAATTGATGACCGGCATTCATAATACCTAAAGTACAGGTTGGCAAACTCTTGTATTTGTGGCAGGGTCTCATACCCTTACAGTGGGGTAGAAAGCAGAGTCATCTCTGGTGCTCTGTGGAGCAGTTGTGTGGGGTATGAAGCAAAGTCAGCCCTTCTTCTCCTCGGGGCAGGTGTGTGGGTTAGGATACCCAGTCAGTCCTGGTCCTTCTCAGGGCAGGTGTGTGATTCAGCCCTTTCCACTCTCCTTATTTTCCTAGGTAAATTTGCAATCATTTGCTGTATTTTTCATGGCTTATTTCCTGGATGTGATGCTCATCTATTACCCTGCAGAAAGCATTTATGTCAGATACTCTGACTGAGCAAATCCCTCACCCTCCATCCCTCTGTAGTTCAGGGCTTTGCTTTGCCAGAGGATGGGACCTTTTCTAAGTGTGGCTGCCTGTGCGGCTGTCCTGTGGTGCCCATTGATCTGGGCTGGCACAATGCCCTGCCTGGCAGGATGGCCAGGAATTCACACTTCCTGCCATCACTTTATACTGAAGCGGGTGGATTTTCGGCATGCCTGGGATATCTGTGCAGCATGTAAAGGGCACCTAGTTTATACCCAGAACAAGAGAACATGGACCTTTCTGAAACGTTACCTCCGCAGGATGCCGGACTGGTGGATAGGAGACTCCAGCAGAGGTAAGTTAGACTCATGCACTACATAGGCACCTGCTTTCTATCAGTGTCCAGGGCTCAAAGGTCTCTTCCTTGTAGGTGGACATAGAGGCAAAGCTGCCTAAACTTAAAATCATCTATGCACAATATTATACCTGTGTTTGTGTTCTTGCATTTGTTATAGTGCAAAGGCCTCCGGGAGGACCATTTCCTGCCCAGATAATACAACAAAGTCTCCAGAGGCTGAGGAACTGTCACCCAGCATTTACTGTGCAAGAGGGGATCCCAAGGACTCAGTCCCTGTGTCTATCATGTTTATATTACTACTACTTATCATTTCTATAGCGCTACTAGATGTACGCAGCGCTGTACATTTGAACATGAAGAGACTGTCCTAATTAGATTGTAAGCTCTGTTGAGCAGGGACTAACATGAAAAGTAAGAGATAAGGGAATTACTAAGGTGGGGATGATAAAATAAGGGTACTGGAAGAAGTAAGTAAGGGTTAAGAGTTGCTTTTACCCTAGATTTAAAGTGTATTTAGCATCAGTGGCGTAGCTATGTGGGGCCACGGGGGCCTGGGCCCCTGTAGATTTGGCCCTGGACCCCCTTGCCGACAACTCTCACCTTCCATAAACCAAGTTCAAGCCAGGGCAAGTTACTAAGTAATCGAATATCCAAAAATACAATTCAAATCAGTAATCTAAAAATTTGTCAAATACAATTGGGGATAAAAAAAACAACAAAGCAATGGAATCAAATGCATTTATTTGGAATAATACCCGACGTGGCCACATTTCGCCCTCAGGCTGCGTCAGGGGTACAAACTATAAAAACAAAACACAAATGTAAAAACATATATAACCATTTAACAATGTCGTAAGCATGATTCAACTAATAAAATACAATTGGGGTAAATTTTTAAAGTCTTAGAAATAATTTGAAACATGTACAGCACCAAATATACATATATATGCATGTATACGTAGGTATCTGAATATCGGAGCTTATACATCATGTATCGGCCAATATTCAAAGCGATTTAGCTGGCTGCTGACCAGTTCAATTGCTTGGTCGGGGATAGCCACTCATTTTCAGTGGCATTTAACCCGCTCAGTGTCACTGAAATGCATGATTAGTGCCTAACTCAAAGCCAGTTATGTTGGGGGGCGTTCCAGGGGCGGAGTCAGCAGTTGGTCACTTAAGTGCTGATATTCAGTCCGTAAGCTGCCAGGTTTAGCGCATAAATGGGGCCACATAAAAGTCTGTCCTTTCTTTATGTGCTGAATATCAACTTTAGTGGCTACGTGTCATCCGGCTCAAAAATAACAGGATTTTCAAGGCAAAGACCAGACAGGGCCCAGCTTTGACTATCTGGGAATAACTTTGACAGCAGTGACCATAATGCTCACCGCTGTGGCTGAATATTGACCCCCATAAAATATAAATTTGGCTGAGCTACTTTTTCCAGATCTGAGTCAAACATATCATCTACGAGTCTGATATTGCTGGACAACACTACTGACCAGTTATTACTGGTGTAAGGAAAGGAAGGGGGATGGGATTTGATATAATGCCTTAATCAATGTGGTTAACACAGTATAAACAGGTACTTATTTGTACCTGAGCCAATGGAGGGATAAGTGACTCACCCAGAGTCACAAGGAGCTGCAGTGGGAATCGAACCCAGTCTGCTGCACTAACCACTAGGCTAGTCCTATTCAATGTTGGACCATGTCCAGGCACCAGCACTGAATTTTGCAAGGTGCTACAGTTGAAGAATTTTGAGCACACTTTAGTGGGTACATGTGCGCTCATGTGTGTGTAAGTGGCAGTGGAACATATGTGTATAAGATGTGTGTCACTGCAGCATATATTCCCTTTATGCGTAGAAGGCTCCAGGATATTAAAAAAAAACAGTTACACATTCTGCTGGACACAAAATGTGTAACTGCTGTTAGAATATTGGCCTTTTTTAAAAATCTTTTCTCCTTTCTGCCTCCTCTGGGTGATCTGGATTCCATGGGTGTCTCAAGGGATCTCCTAGGGGCTCAGCCTTGCTACCGACTCCTGCAGCCCAGTCCCCAGCATTAGGAGTTCAGGCTCCTGCATGTATTAAGGGCGATTTTCAAAACTTCTCACAGGAGAACATAAGTAATGCCACACTGGGAAAAGATCAAGGGTCCATCGAGCCCAGCATCCTGTCCATGACAGCGGCCAATCCAGGCCAAAGGCACCTAGCGAGCTTCCGAAACGTACAAACATTCTATACATGTTATTCCTGGAATTGTGGATTTTCCCCAAGTCCTTTTAGTAGTGGTTTATGGACTTGTGCTTTAGGAAACCGTCTAACCCCTTTTAAAACTCTGCTAAGTTAACCGCCTTCACCACATTCTCCGGCAACGAATTCCAGAGTTTAATTATGCGTTGGGTGAAGAAACATTTTCTCCAATTTGTTTTAAATTTACTACACTGTAGTTTCATTGCATGCCCCCTAGTCCTAGTATTTTTGGAAGTGTGAACAGATGCTTCACATCCACCTGTTCCACTCCACTCATTATTTTGTAGACCTCTATCATGTCTCCCCTCAGCCGTCTCTTCTCCAAGCTGAAAAGCCTTAGTCTCCTTAGAGGCATATTTTCAAAGCACTTTGGGAGGCTAAGTTCCATAGGTTTCTATGGAACTTTGGGAGGCTAAGTGCTTTGAAAATGAGCTTGCTAGTCTCCTTAGTCTTTCTTCATAGGGAAGTCGTCCCATCCCCGCTATCATTTTAGTCACCCTTCGCTGCACTTTTTCCAATTCCACTATATCTTTCTTGAGATGCGGCGACCAGAATTTAACACAGTACTCAAGGTGCGGTCGCACCATGGAGCAATACAACGGCATTATAACATCCTCACACCTGTTTTCCATACCTTTCCTAATAATACCCAACATTCTATTTGCATTCTGAGCCACAGCAGCACACTGAGCAGAAGGTTTCAGTGTATTATCGAAGACGACACCCAGATCCTTTCTTGGTCCGTAACTCCTAACGTGGAAGCTTGCATGACGTAACTATAATTCGGGTTCTTTTTTCCCACATGCATCACCTTGCACTTGCTCACATTAAACGTCATCTGCCATTTAGCCGCCCAGTCTCCCAGTCTCGTAAGGTCCTCTTGTAATTTTTCACAATCCTGTTGCGAGTTAACGACTTTGAATAACTTTGTGTCATCAGCAAATTTAATGACCTTGCTAGTTACTCCCATCTCTAAATCATTTATAAATATGTTAAAAAGCAACGTTCCTAGCACAGACCCCTGAGGAACCCCACTAACAACCCTTCTCCATTGTGAATACTGCCCATTTAACCCCACTCTCTGTTTCCTATCCTTCAACCAGTTTTTAATCCACAATAGGACATTTCCTCCTATCCCATGACCCTCCAATTTCCTCTATAGCCTTTCATGAGGTACTTGCCAAACGCCTTTTGAAAATCCAGATACACAATATCAACCGGCTCCCCTTTGTCCACATGTTTGTTTACTCCTTCAAAGAATTGAAGTAAATTGGTCAGGCAAGATTTCCCCACACAAAAGCCGTGCTGACTTGGTCTCAGTAATCCATGTTCTTGGATGTGCTCTGTAATTTTGTTTTTGATAATAGTCTCTACCATTTTCCTTGGCACCGACATCAGACTCACCGGTCTATAATTTCCTGGATCTCCCCTGGAACCTTTTTTTTTAAAATCGGCATTACATTAGCCACCATCCAATCTTCCGGTACCACGCTCGATTTTAAGGATAAATTACATATCACTAACAGTAGCTCCGCAAGCTCATTTTTCAGTTCTATCAGTACTCTAGGATGAATACCATCCGGTCCAGGAGATTTGCTACCCTTCAGTTTGCTGAACTGCCCCATTACGTCCTCCAGGTTTACCGTGAAGTCAATAAGTTTCTCTGACTTGTCCGCTTGAAATACCATTTCCGGCACCGGTATCCCACCCAAATCTTCCTCGGTGAAGACCGAAGCAAAGAATTCATTCAATCTCTTCTTTTGCTGGCTTCCTGCTTTTAATATATCGAAAAAAAATTTTGCTATGTTTTTTTGCCTCTAATGCTATCTTTCAGGTGGAAAAGGGTGTTTGAAACTTGTGTCTCATCCCCCTCTCCCTCAGTGTTTGTAAAAGTATGCACACCCTCCACAGACACTTTCACTCGGGAAGGGGGGGAGTGGAAACTTAGTCTGGGGGAGGGAGTGTTCTCACAGGGTTTCATCTATATTGCACAGTACTCGGGGTGACTGAATTTAATTTTAGAAATGATCTTGCAGACCTGGTTTGTGCATTATATGTCCTACTCTGCTTTTTATACAAAACCATTCCTGGGGTTAGTATTTTTCCTGTTGCTGCTGTTTTGTTTTGTCTTCAACAGACTTTCAGATACAGCGAAGAGGCCAGAGGCAGTTCCTGGAGGCATCATGTACTTATCTGTCGAGCACAGCAGAATTGCGTACTCTCAATGGGGCAGCCTGTCTGCACAACAAAGCGTTCATCTGTGAAAATGGTAAAAAAAAACACCTCCTCCCCCCCCCCCCCCCAAGGCAATAAGAGAGAACATGAAAGGGGCATTTCCTTCACAGGGTGAGGAGAGTAGTGAGGAGTACACCCCATCCTCTGTGTCCCTCCCATAGGGCAATAAGAAACAACATGAAAGAGACATTTCTTGCACACTGTGAGGGGGGCAGGGAGGAGGGTAATGAGGCGTAAGGTGGGGGGGAGGCAGTGACAAGGGCACATCCTCATCAGCATGGTGGGGGAATGTAGTGAGAAGGATGATCATTTTTACCATAGTGTAAGGCAAAGAGACAGCAACATGCCCTCATAAGTGTAACCCAGTGGTTATTTTTTATTTGTACCTGGGCTCTGGGGGATTTTTCCTGGGGTCCAGGGTGTCTTCGGGCTGTCCATGTGGCCCAGAAGAGTCATTGGTGGCCAATGCTGTGCCCCAGAGGCAGCTCTGAGCTTCCAGAGCAGAGCTATGCAGCCCAGCCGAGGAGTGCTGTTTCCCGGCCGGGTGTGAGAAATGGCTGGTTTCCACTCCCAGGTCGGCACTAGGCCCAAAGTGAAGCCAGGGCCTCGATTTTTTTTGAGGCACCCTGGCAGGAGTTCTGCAGTTGCTGCAGTAAATCATGGTGGTTTATCATGGCCGTGGAGGGACCTCCAGGACCCGGTCTAGTGGTGGAGGTCGAGTGATGACCTTCTGGGGACCAGGTAAGGGGTCTGGTGCACCAAGATTTTGTTTTGTTTTAAAATGTATTTTTTTTGGTCCTGTTGGGCTGGCTTTTAAAGGGTTAATTTTTTGAGGGATTCTAATAGTAGTTTTGGGTTCCTGAGAACCTCTTTAAGTGGCCTGGTACTTTGAAATTTTTTGAAAAAAATATTTTTGTGGGTTAAATGAGAAGGTTTTAGTTTGGGCCAGTTTTGGGTTTCTTTTTTTGAGTGGATGTCACTCAAGGCTGTGCGTAGGGCAATGTAGAATTTTATTACAGTGGACATCTCTGTTTTTATGGGATTTTCAATAGTGATTTGTGACAAAAATATGTAAGCATCCTTAAATGTGTGTTAAAATGTACTGTATGTATAATTCAACAGCACTAATTGTTAAAGGACATTTTGAACAAATTTCATAGCAATTTTTGTGGTATTTTTGTTAAAAATGGAACTTTTCCATTATTCTCTATGGAGAAATTCTTTTTCAAAATGGAGATTGTGAAAAGCTTATTTAAGGTCTATGCTGCAAAACATCCTGTGATCTGATTGGCTAGCATAGGTCAGCTGGTGACTCAGTCACCATCTCCATTAGTAACAACTTGCCTGGGAATGGGGAGAGAGGCTGAAGACACCAAAGAGGGACTGCATGATAAGATTTATGAGCCAGAAAGTGGTTGAAAGTTATTTTTCTGCAAGTGCTTAAGTACTGAGTGAAGGTAAAGTGGGCTGGAAGTGAAAGGTGTGGGATTTGTTCAGGAAAAATCTGAAGACTGATGTTTTGGTTACTTGTGTGCTGTTTGAAAGTTTGGTAATTAAGAATGAGGGAGAGAAACCAATTGCAAGACTGTGTGAAACAGGTTTAAGTGGATTGATCCCAGTTAAGCCCAGTGGCGTTCCTAGGGGGGCTGACACCCGGGACGGATCGCCGATGCGCCATGCCCCCTGGGTGCAGCACCCCCCCGGAACAGCGCAACGCCCCCCCTGGCGAAAGAACCCCCCGAGTGCACGCCGCTGGGGGGGGGGTGCCGCGTGCCTGCCGGCTCTTAGTTTTCATGCTCCCTCTGCCCCAGAACAGGAAGTAACCTGTTCCGACAGGCGCGCAGCACCCCCCCAGCGGCGTGCACCCAGGGCGGACCACCCCCACCGCCCCCCCCCCCTTGGTACACCACTGGTTAAGCCACTAGGAAAACTGGTCTCCAAGGCTTAAGGTTGGGCCTAGGGTATTGCAGCTTGTGTGTTCTGCATAATTTGCTAGTGTGACAGTGTGGGAGTTTGCACCCTTTTGGAGAGACCAAGTTGCTGTGGGCAGCGTGACTGCAGTGTTCAATGAAGATTGCCCTTCTTTAGTTGGGGTACACAGTGAAAAAAATAGAAGGGCTATTTTGGATTGCAGAGTTATCATTTATTTGCTCAGCTAGAAAATCATAGTTATCCCTAAGCACCCTTTGTGGAGTTAGACAAGAAGAAAGACTTTTTTTTGTTGATTTGTTTTAAGTGTGAGGCATTAGTTCCAAAGCTGGAAGAGAAGAAACTAAGTTCCAACGGTCAACCAAGGTGAAGAAAAGAAGCACAAAGAAAGACCAAAGTAAAGATAAATCTGCACCTCCATGTACAGCAAAAGAAAGGGCATGGAGAAATCATTTAATTCAGTAAACGTACCTTTTCTAGAGACTGGTTTTGGGTGTCTGTACCTGAAAACCATAAAATAGATAACAAGGAATCAATTCTTAAGACAAACACTACAAAAGAAAGTTCTAGCTATAGAGTAGAAGGAAGGAAACAAGATATCTTGCTCAATACTTATCTGATGGTTTCACTGTTATTCTACAGGTGTATTACTGCTGGTTAATGTTCAACTACAAAAACATGTTTAAATTTATGTTTATGCAACAAAAGAACCAATTTTGTTAACATCACCAATTTTCTATACCCCCAAATTGGGTTTAAAAAAAAAAAAAAAAAGTAAATTGTACTTACCATCAGTCTGGTTACTGGGTCTTAAAATCCTTTTAGTTTCCTTTCCTCTCCATAGTTGAGAACTTTGGAGATGAAGTTAGTTTAATTGTCTCTGAGCTCAGAAGTGAACTGTGAGCTTGAGGTATTCAGCCACGGATAATGGTAAAGCTCGCAGGGCACCCTGAGACTCAGCAAGCTACATAAGGGAAGTCAGTGAGAAATGTTCCTGTTCTGCAGTAGTCAAATGATTAGAACTGTGGGTGATGATGGAGGGGAAGCCAAGGTACAAATTCTTCTGCCTTGCCTCATGATCTTGGGGAAGTAAATTCATCCCTCATTTCCTTAGATAGGAGTGAGGATCGGAGAATACATACTGTACTTAAATGTAACTCACCTTGAGCTAGTACTGAAAAGGCCTGAACTAAACCAGCTTCCTTCCCGTTCACATGCTCAAGTCATTTATAAGAAAGCCAGTTGAGAGAAGGCAAATGAAAATTGAAAATGACGACATGTAGTAAGTGGACAACCTTCATCTCTAACCTTAATAAGACTATTAACATCGTATAAGGATAAATTTAATATTCTCCATTTCTCACAATCAGGATTTTGAAAACATCACAGTATGGAGTCAGTAATTGGGGCCATCCTGGCGGAAGATCTCTATTAGGGAAAGGTCAGAAAGCTGTTTTATTACAGTTTGATCTGTTATGTACCTTTGACCTGGTAGACCATTGTCTTATTGATATTAACTTCTATTGGAGTAGAAGGTGATGCTTTGCCATGGTTTCAAAGTTTTCTATGTCAAAGATCATATACAGTAAGATTTCAAAAATCTTTCTCATCTTCTTGGAAGCCATCTTGCGGAGTCCCTCAGGGGTTTCCTTTGTCTCCTACTTTGTTTAATTTGTTGACCAGTTCCTTTCTGAGAAGTTCTGAGAGAAGAGGATATGTCGCTGGGTAAGTGAACATTATTTTGCTCTTTCATTGGTGATTTAAAGATTGGGGATAAAAGAGGTATTGTAGGTTAATTGATAGACAGAATTGAAAAAAGCAAACTTTATTAACTGGTTTCCATAGTTTAAAACCCTTTCTCCCATAGATTTAAACTTGAACTTTTTGCCATAGCCTACAGCATTAACAGATAGCCTCTAGAAGGCACAGCAAGGCCTAGTTCAGTCTTCATTTCTTTTCACTCATTGAATAATTAAGCTGTAGAAGTCATTGCTGGAGGATGTGGTAACAGTGGTTGGTGTATCTGGGTTTAAAAAAAGGTTTGGACAAGTTCCTTGAGGAAAAGTCCATAGTCTGCTATTGAGATAGACATGGGGAAGCCACTGCTTGCTCTGGAATTGGTAGCATGGAATGTTGCTACTATTTGGGTTTCTGGCAGGTACTTGTGACCTGGATTGACCACTGTTGCAAACAGGATACTTGGCCACATGGACCATTGGTCTGACCCATTATGGCTATTATGTTCTTATGCTTTCATCAGCTGGCTACAAGGTCTTTACTTATGCAGATGACATAACAATATTGTTACCTGTGGGTAACACACCTACTGACATCTCATGCAGTATTGTGAACCGTATATGACAGCTTGAGAAATGGTCTCTGAATTTGATAATATACCTTACCGACTAAAAGTTTTCGATCCCTTTGTGGAGTAGACTCCTGTTCTGAGTTTTCTGTTATCACTGCCAATCAGTTGGAGGAAATTATGGCTGGGATTAACCACTCATTTTGTCATTTGGAAGTAGTTCATCCTTCAGTTTTGAAAGTCCTAAATAATTCTTTTTTGGAGCTCTACACTCAGCTGGTTAACAAATTGTTCAGAGAGGGGGTTATGTCCCCCAATCTTAAGACAGCTGTTAGACCATTAATCAAGAATGCTAACTTAGATCGTACTGTGGTTGATAATTATTGACCAATTTCCTCACTGCCTTTTCTTGCAAAAAAGATTGAAAGAGTTGTTTTGTTGAAATTAGATGGCCATCTTTGCAAACATGAGATATTGGATCAGCGTCAAATTAGGTTTCGTGAAAATCATGAAACTGAGAAAGTTCTGATATCTCTTCTTGATGGTGTCAAGGTTGGCTTTGACAAAGGCAAAAATTTTCTATTGATTACTTTATACATCTCAGCAGTTTTTGACACCATCAATCACGACATTTTAATTAATCATTTACAGGCTGTTAGATTATATGGTACAGTGTTATGTTGTTTTTTTTTAGCAGAGAGAAAGTTTTGTGTATTTGATGGTAGGACAAAATCTGATACCGTATCTTGTTTACCAGGTGTGCCTCAAGGCTTTTGCCTCTCTGCAGTACTTTTCAGTCTTTTCCTTTTTCCTCTTTGTTCCTTGCTTATGGTTTTTCGTTTTACAATATAAACTTTAAGAAGACGATAAATAAATTTTAATTCCGGTTGAGAAATCTTTTGAACATAGTTTTGCTATGTTGCATTTATACCTCACCAGTGTTAATCAGTGGATGAAAGGTGACCCTCTCCTCAAGTCACTTCACTGGCTCCCAATCCGTTTCGCATCCTGTTCAAACTTCTTCTACTAACCTATAAATGTACTCACTCTGCTGCTCCCCAGTATTTCTCCACACTCATCCTTCCCTATACCCCTTCCCGTGCACTCCGCTCCATGGATAAATCCTTCTTATCTGTTCCCTTCTCCACTACTGCCAACTCCAGACTTCGCACCTTCTGTCTCGCTGCACCCTACGCCTGGAATAAACTTCCTGAGCCCCTACGTCTTGCCCCATCCTTGGCCACCTTTAAATCTAGACTGAAAGCCCACCTCTTTAACATTGCTTTGACTCGTAACCACTTGTAACCACTCACCTCCACCTACCCTCCTCTCCTCCTTCCTGTACACATTAATTGATTTGATTATTTTTTGTCTATTAGATTGTAAGCTCTTTGAGCAGGGACTGTCTTTCTTCTATGTTTGTGCAGCGCTGCGTACGCCTTGTAGCGCTGTAGAAATGCTAAATAGTAGTAGTAATAGTAGTAGTAGTAATCTTTAACTGAATATCTCTAAAACTCAAATTCTGTTTCTCTCAGGTTCTCCTAGTACTGATGGTCCTAGCTTGTTTAAGATAGATTCTGTTGAGATTCCAATTTTGAATGAGATTGGGAACCTCGGAGTCCAGTTGGAAAAAGCAAGTTTAAGATTTTGTTGCTTGTTTTTAAGGCTCTGTATAATTATGTTTCTCCCACCCTATGTTCCACTCTGAGATTTCACCAACCATCACGTTCCCCGAGATCCTCTCAGAAATGCCTCTTGGCGTATCGTCTTACCACTTGGTACAATTAGAGGAATATAGATCGTCCATTTTATTTGTATTATGGGCCCAAAATTAGGGAATGCTTTGCCCATTGAACTTCGCACATTACAAAATATAACACAATTCAAGAAGGAACTGAAAACTTAGGGCCCTGTTTACTAAGGTGTGCTAGTGTTTATAGCACATGTTAACATGGTTTAGTAAACAGGGCCCTTATTATTTTTTTCAATTATACGGGCCAATAGAACAATGAAGATAGTTGTGCCAGAGCTGGTGGTGGGAGGCAGGGATAGTGCTGGGCAGACTTATACGGTCTGTGCCAGAGCCGGTGGTGGGAGGCGGGGCTGGTGGTTGGGAGGTGGGGATAGTGCTGGGCAGACTTATACGGTCTGTGACAGAGCCGGTGGTGGGAGGCGGGGCTGATGGTTGGGAGGCGGGGATAGTGCTGGGCAGACTTATACGGTCTGTGCCCTGAAGAGCACAGGTACAAATCAAAGTAGGGTATACACAAAAAGTAGCACATATGAGTTTATCTTGTTGGGCAGACTGGATGGACCGTGCAGGTCTTTTTCTGCAGTCATCTACTATGTTTTATTCCTTAAATTTTTGATTATGATGATGTGATTTTACAAGATTATTTTTTTTGTTTATTCTTTGTAATGTTTGTTTTTTGTATTGTCATTTTCATGTATGTATTTTCCTCACTTAGAATTTTTATGATAATGTGGATTATAAATAAATTATATTATTATTTCTTAAAATTAAACAAAGATAAGACCACATTTTTATTGATTGGTCAAGTCTATCAGATTTGGCACGATACTCTTCAAGTAGATGGCCTAAAATTTAAATTTGAATCTTAATTAAAAATGATAGGAGTCTCGTTTAACAGTCAGCTTACACCAGAGTTGCAGATCTCTTCTGTAATCAAACATCTTTTCTCTTAATGAGAAAACTGTGCAGAATTATGTGTCATCGTAATTTGTTTTACATTGGTAGCACTAAGACGTTGATGAAAAGATTGCAGATGGTACAAAATACCGTGGCCAGGTTGATTTCTTTTTTATGCCCATCGCTCTGATAGAGTTACACCATTCTTGACATCCTTACATTGGCTTCCAATTATGGCACAAATCTGTACCTTGACATATAGAATTCTATTTGGCTTAGCTCCATCCTACCTAAGCTGTATCAAATGTTTGATGGAGAAGGAAATTCGTAGATCTTCTAGAGACTCTTTTTTTTCCCCAATCCAAAATTTTACCTTCTGATTCAGAGGTTGGAATCAATGGGAATTCAAGGGCTTGTTTTGAAATGGTTTAAGTCATTTCTTAGTGACAGACTTTTTTGAGTGTAGGTGAGGCAGGATAGTTCTTCCTGGGTTGAAGTAGTTTCAGGGGTCCCACAGGGGTCTGCTTTATCTCTGGTACTTTTTAACATCTACATGCTCTCCCTTTGTAAATGTTGTCAGGATTGAGACTTGATTTATGCTGATAATATTCAGTTTTTTAATGTGCATTTCTGGTTCTATTGAAGAGTCTTTGGATTTCTTGTTTATGCTTACACATTATTATCTCTTGGATGAAGGCAAACAGATTGAAACTGAATGTATCAAAAACTCAGGTTTTGGTTTTGTCTTACTCCTTCTCAATGGAGTTTTCTATTGAATTTAAGATAGGTGGAGAAACTATTCAAATTTTACATGAGATCAAGTATTTGGGAATCACTTTGAATTCAACTTTATCATTTCAATCTCATATTAGATCTTTGGTGACAAAGATCTTTTTAAGTTGAGGATGTTGTGCAGACTGAAGGATTTACTGTCTAGTTCAAATTGTAGGACAGTGGTTCAATCACTTGTAATACCCCTATTTGATTATTGTAATCTGTTATTTTTGGGTGTGAGGGAGTAGATGGTACAGGGAAAAGTACTCCCTCACTGTTGATACAGTTCAGCCAACTTGCAATAGGTGGTGCTAGTCTACTGAGAAAGAGGCTGAGGATGAACCTGAATCAGAGGGGCGGGACTCAGGCCAGGAGGGGGTTAAATTCCTTGATTTAGAACAGTTCAGAGAGGCCCTGATACAGCGGTTTTCCAGGAGGAAGCTCCAGGAGAGAAGAGGACTCCACTTTAAGATAAGCTGCAGTACTGTGGGAGGGGATCAGGGAAGCAGTGTGGCTCAAGCTTAACCTTCCGGAGAGTATGTGGGAAGAATTTCAAGATAGGAGAAATCCTCAAATTCTATGCAGAAAATACTTGTTTTGATGCATGTCCAGAGGGAGCCTGGAAGACGGTTAATGGACACCGTTGAGCTAGGCTGGGAGCCAGCCCTAGAGAGAGTGCTGACAGTGATATCTGAGGAACCAGAGAGAAAACAGAGAATGTAATTGGGCTGGACTAAAACCTGTGAGGTAACAGGGATGCACATGTTGAGTGAAATAATAAAATATTTTCCCTTTTTCTTGAGTGGAGAGGTGTGGTAGCCGTGTCAGTCCACTCTTAAAGGTTATCAATAGAAATCAAACAAAATAAAACATGGAAAAGAAAATAAGATGATACCTTTTTTATTGGACATAACTTTCCGATCTGAGGAAGAAGGGCAACCTTCGAAAGCTAATCAAGAAATGTATTAAGTTATGTCCAATAAAAAAGGTATCATCTTATTTTCTTTTCCATGTTTTATTTTGTTTGATTTCTATAGATTCTACATGGAATGTTGCTATTCCACTAACAACATTCCATGTAGAAGTCGGCCCTT